>NC_034012.1:8119022-8419022 GCF_000346465.2 Prunus persica | reverse complement strand
AAATAAGATATCATCCATGTACTTGTTCTGTGTTTTTTAAGTTTCAACCTCTGTTTAGGGTTGTTCTGAAATTAGAATAAAAGGGCAGTTGGCCAAGTTGCCAAGCCCCCTCTACTTTGTGGAGGCACTTTGTTGTGTCTCTGGTCATATACGTTTTGTAGTCAAATTATCAAATTGTTGTGAACTTGTTATGACAAAGCTCAACAAGCAGCCAAAAAAATGCAACTCAGAAACACCCTTTCTGCATATGAACACTTTATTCATAACAATAGGCAAACACATCAAAGTATCTGCATTACTATTGTCGACGGCAAATATCATTATTGACTGGAAAAACAAAGCTGAAAGGAAAAAGATCCAGAAGAACAGCCTAACATATGATTGCAGGATTTGCTAACATGGTGACCATGTTGATAGAGTCTGCGGCTGGCTAGCAGCCTGTTCTATACCCAATTAACAAGAGACTCATACACCTTTTTAGGGTCTGCAAGAGATTTCGACACGCTCTTCCAAAAGTCTCATATGCATAGTACCAGCTGTAGAATGGGATAAGAGCAATGTCCAAGAACCCAAAGCTCTCACCCTCAAAATAAGGCCTGTCTCCAAGCTCTCCTTCCAACTGCTTAAGGGCTTCAATGAATTCCTTCTTGCCTGCCTCTTGTTCCTCTCCTTTTGTGCCCCATATTTTCCTCGAAGCAACGTATAGCTGCAATTTTTGCAAACATTACATCAAAATGAACTCCTAGAAATTATTCAATTGGATTAAACTGTTTTTTCTAGTCCCCATTCCAAAACTTGAAATTAAAACTCTGTTTTTGCCAAGGTTGAAGGCTTGTTGCTCCTCTAACACTAATCAGTTTCTATTTTCAAAAAAATTCCACTCATTTATCCAGACACACAGAATTAATAAGATATTTTTAAGAAGTGGACTTGTTTTATTTTTTTTATACAATCTTCCCAGATAGCAAGCAAGATCATGTTGTAATTGAGCATACCATAGTTTCAAGGTCTGGTGTGGAACAGAGTGACCCATTGAAAAACCCATGACAAAACAGTTTCTCATTTATGTAAATCCTTTCAATTTGGTCTAATATAAGTAAATTTTAAGCCGGGAAAACTTCAAATTTTCAAAATTTTCTATAATTTTTCTGTAGTTGAATTGCAATCAGTATATATAGCAGCTTTATATATATAAAAAAAGGCAAGAGACAACTTAGACAAGCTAATTACCTTCTTATCAATGAAGTCCGCCCAGAACCTTGACCGAGCTCTCTGGTAAGGATCCGAGGGAAGCAGAGGAGCTTTGTCCCTCCAGACCTCATCAACATACTGCACAATGATCAGAGACTCACAGATCGGTTTACCGTTGTGGATGAGAACCGGGATCATCTTGTGAACCGGGTTCATCTGCAGAAGCAATGAACTCTTATTCCTCAAGTCCTCCTCTCTGTTCTCATACTTGACACCCTTCTCAGCCAGCGCCACTCTCGCCCTCATCGCAAACATGCTTGCACAGAAGTCCAAAAGAACAACCTCATCCGCCATTGTTGACTGACACACAAAACAAGCTTCTTCTTCTTCTTCTTCAAGCTCTGTCTAGCTTGACTGAAAGCAAAAATATAAAGGTGTTTGATTTGTTTGCATGTGCTAAAAAAATGTACTTTTTGATTTGTTCGCATGTGCTAAAAAAATGTACTTGGCGACTGAATTTGGGAAGGGGCGTCACGTTGCATGCTGTATGTGGTTTTGCTTAAGAGCACTTCCACCCCTCCCCTTCTATTAGGCTCTAAAAACAACACTCACAAAGAAAAAATTGCCAAAGCAAGAAGTGGGTCCAGAAAATTGAGCAAGCCTAAGGCAAGGCTTGCCTAAGCAAGTTCACGTCATGCTGACATCAGCAGTTAATTAAAATACCAAAAAAAAAATTTTAAAAATACAATAATCAGAAAAAAAATTTCTATAAATACCTAGCCATTTTTTTCACTTTACACACCAAAATCCATACAAATTCCTCTCCTCGTATTTTATGTAAATAGTGGTTACCCTTGAGTTGCCATGACAATAAATGAGAATGCATCAAAAAATTGCTAGGACAGTCACTATTCGCGTGAATAGTATTTGCCCTTACTTGCCCTTTTGTCATGGCATAAAGGTATTATGTTTTCTAATTCCAATAAAAGTTTTCCACCTATTTCTTGCTTTCGCTTTTGCGAGTTGCACTACATGTGGGATTTTTGTGTATGATAGGCTTCCTCTGTTCAAGTATATCTTCTACCATATTTTGAGACCATATTTTTGATGGGTCAAGTCCACTGGTCTATTTGTATACAACTATTTCCGTTTATGATATATACCAAAAAAATTAAAATTAAAATTTAAAAAATCAGAAATTTTTTTTTTATAAATATCTAGCCATGTTCTTCGCTTCCCACACCAAAATCCATACAAATTCCTCTCCACATATCTAACAATGGATGGGAATACATAAAAAAATTGCTAGGACAGTCACTATTCACATGAATAGTATTTGCCCTTTGTCATGACACAAAGGTGTTGTGTTTTCCAATTCCAATCAAAGTTTTCCACCTACTTCTTGCTTTCGCTTTTGCAACTTGCACTACATGTGGAAATTTTGTGTATGATAGGCTTCCTGCGTTCAAGTATATCTTCTACCATATTTTTGATGGGTCAAGTCAACTGGTCTATATGTATACAACTATTTCCGTTTAGGATATATACCAAAAAAATAAAAATAAAAAATAAAAAAAATCAGAATTTTTTTATTTATAAATATCTAGTCGTGTTCTTCGCTTCCCACATCAAAATCCATACAAATTCCTCTCCTCATATCTAACAATGGATGGGAATGCATCAAAAAATTACTAGGATAGTCACAATTCACGTGAATAGTATTTGCCTTTACTTGCCCTTTGTCATGGCACAAAGGTGTTGTTTTTTCCAATTCCAATCAAAGTTTTCCATCTACTTCTTGCTTTCGCTTTTGCAACTTACGTGTGAAATTTTTGTGTATGATAGGCTTCTTCTGTTCAAGTATATCTTCTACCATTTTTTAGGCCATATGTTTGATGGGTCAAGTCAAGAGGTACTATTTCCGTTTAGGACATATTCCACTAATCAACTTGTCAAATTGCTATGTAGAGTCTTACTAATTCACTTATTATAAGAAAAATTTGTCTATATTTGTTGTAAAAGAATAAAAGAATAAACATGTGGAGCCCACTAACTATTCATTACTGTTCATTACTATTCATTTGGCGGCTTGATAGAGTTTTCATTACTGTTCATTACTGTTCATTTGGCGGCTTTGATAGAGTTTGTCTGTCACGGGTGAACAGTGATGAATAGTGATTATTTCAGCCTATAAATAAGAAGAGAAACGGAAAGAAGAAGAGAAGAAAAAAGAGAAAGGAAGAGAAGGAAGAAAGAGGAAAGAGAGAGCAGAGAGAAATTCTCCTAGAGAGAAAATTCAGTGAGCCACATATATTGTAAACACTAAACTTGTAGCCCTATTATTTTACATAGTGGAAAAGTTACTACTGCTGCTCTCCGAGGACGTAGGCATAGCCGAACCTCGTTAAATGCTGTGTCTCATCTACTTTACGTGCAGCTCTGAATTATCGCACATATTCTAGGTTATTTTATAACACGTTATCAGCACGAGAAGCTCTCAGGTATAATTTTTGTGCTGCACTATTATTTATAATACTAACCATTATGTTGATGTAAAGAAGAAAAGCCAACGTATCTAGCTTTCCACTAATATATCAGTATAATATATATATATATATATTATATATGAAAAGTTGATGGTAATATAATATACTATATTTATCTGCTTTTCTATTACTAACCATTAACAAAAATGGACCCTTGGTAATACTAAACATATTATCAGTGGGAGACCGTTACTAATACTAACACTTTCCTTATCTTGTTCAAAGTGGTGGTTTTTATTCCCACATTTTTTTTATTTACTATATGGTGTAGGTTTATTACCCATACAACAGTATTTATTTAAAAGGGTGGTGCGGGTTTATCGCCCACGCCTTTGCTTTTATTTAAATGTATGGAGCAGAATTAGTGCCCATATAAGCACGTTTACTTTACCGCACATTTAATTTTATTTAAGATATGGTGCGGGATTAACGTCCATACAGCAAGCTATTTAATTTATTTAAAGTATGGTGCGGGTTTATCGTCCATACCAGTAATTTATTTATCAGCAATTTATTTTATGGATTAATTGTGCTGTATGATGAGTTTTTACAGTGTGCAGATCAGGACCAGAAGTTCCTTGATCCTCATCATACAATTACATCAGGACTTGAAGATCATTGATGATAATATTGATATGAGAGCTGGCAGTCTCTCCGGTACTATACTTGTAAACATGTGATTGGACTTAAAGGTCCTTGATCCCTGACATGTGAATAAGGACCTGGGGTTCCTTAATGATGTAATAGTACCGTATTGGTTCATAGTGCCGTACACATGGATGATAACTGTACTGGCAGATGTACTGTACACATGAATAGATATGTATTCATGACTTGATGAACAGTACTATTCACATGAATAGTGACGTATGCATAAATATGGGCCATGGATGATAACTGTACTAGCAGATGTACTTTACACATGAATAGATATGTATTCATGACTTAATGAACAATACTATTCACATGAATAGTGACGTATGCATAAATATTAACCATTTTGGATAAACCGTCACTATATACAAAAGGGAACCTGCAGTTCCTTAAACTCATGGATGAGAAATTAAATGAGATGCCAGAAGTTCCTCAAAATATGACAATTATGTAAGGGCTTGAAGTCCCGGAATATGTACAGAAAATTGTAAAAATGTCCATACCATGAGAATATGTGGCTTTGGCCTGAAGTTCAAAATTTAAGAGTATTGAGAACCTGAAGTTCCAACAATTAAATGGACAACCCTTGAGGTATTATTGCAAATTGTGGTACACTACATATTTCTTTGGCATAAGAAGATGATGAATTTAATAAAGTTCGATTCTGTTATAATCGACACCTCAAGGAAGAAATATATTTTGTGAATTCCGGTTGTTAAGAATACACCGCGAAATGGATAATATCAATATAAACCTCAAATAACGAATTGAGGCTCCCCACATATTTTATTATACCTGGGGCGGAAGCCCATGGATCCAAATATATGAGAGATCCTGAACTTGAAGTTGTGGGTATATAGTAGTTAATGCTCTTCACTACTATATTGCGATATTATCGTGGCTTTTACTCAATTCATATTTCATGTCCATTTGAAAAGGGCAAATAAATTCTGAGTTTGTGCCCAGGCCAAAAGTTCCGGGCTACCATGCAATTTGGGAGAGACAATGTGGTTATTTGAACCTATAAGGCACAAGGTTCCAAACCGTCATTTTGAAAAGACGTAAAAACCACAGGTGCAAGTTTAAGAATGTGCGCAATTATTATTACAGAAACATACAACAGATAGATTTTTTTCACCTGCAATGAAGGTGCAGGCCCTGTAAAATCTATAAAATTACATTATGTTCTGGAAGCCTCTGAAGGAAGAGGACGGCGCCTCTTAAGCTTAGCCATGAGCTTCTCGTGGTCTCCCAAAATTCTTTCATTGGAGACCTGCAGCATGTCTAGCCTTCTCAGTGTATCAACTGAGTACGAACTCACCAGTTTCAACAAGGAATTATTCTCTCCTTTAAGTTTCTCAACCTCCTGTTGAGACTCATGAAGCATTCTTTGGAGAGACGAATTTTCAGTTGTCAGCTTCTCAACCTCGTTTGCTCTAACACGCAAACGATCAGCCATGTTAGAAACAGAAACAGCACTCTGAATGCTAAAAGCCATTGAGTCATCAATAGCCTCTTCCTCAGACCTCCCTGTTAACAGCATTTCATCCATTGGAGTAATGAAATTCCTAGCTACTATGACAGCAGTAGCATCATTCATCATCACAGAATCATTAACTGTGAGATGACGATTTTGGGATACAAAGGATGGACGCCAAACTTTGGCGTCACTGTTTGCTGTTGGAGCATCATTTAAATTGAAATAATTTGGGCAGGAAGAAGAGGAAGCCATTTTTGAGAAGGTTTCGAAGAAAGTCTTAGGAAAACTAAAGTTTCAGAAAATGAAGAAATTTGAGTTGAAACGCAGTTGCTCCAATCAAGTTTTACAAAGGCCATATCTATAGAAGGTAATATGGCTACTGTTTTTCAGGACCCCAATATCTTCTCGAATCCCCATATTATCTTTTTCTTTCCTAGAGTCCAAAATTTCACGTGGCCTCTAATAATGCCTGTCGGCACTTTCGACGTTTTCAAGCATTATTTTCAAAGCCGATCTTGCTTTACGGATTTCACAGAGATACTTTTTCAAAAGCATCCCGAGAATCTCGCACTTTTTCAACAGCATCCCGAGAATCTCGCAATTTTCCTATGGTTAATTTGAAATTCACCGGTTCTACCTATTCATTGTATTTGTGTATAAATGTGTTACTAACGAAATTTTCTTTGCAGAAGACATCCAGTTTACTCCATACCTAGTGATGCGATATCTACTTGTTTTTCTTATCAGTAAGCACTTAATATGCCTGAGAAGCAAGACTATCTCTGATCATCCATTCAGGAAGCAAGACTATCCCTGATCATGTTTCTACAAGATCAGGGAATTGTAAAGGCGGCCTTATGCTCTAATCTCCTGAGGTCCTTCTAGACTAGGAGATATGAGAGCTTATTGTCTGCTCCCACCAGCTTCCTTCCCTAATTGCTTACCTTCTCTTGCAATCAATATCACATTATTTTTGCATTTTTTCTCTTTTTATAACTCTCTGTTCATAAGAGATTTTATTTCTTTAGAATGAACATCTGAATAATGAATCCATGAAGTAATCCTAACTATGAGGGTTATTTGTTTTGACAGAGGCAAAAGAGTTGTGATTTTTGCTCTTGCAGGATATAACTAGATCATCAAGCGCTACATTATATTTACTGGGCTGATATGAGCTTGAATGATACTTGAGAAAAGTTTCTCCCACCTAAGGATGTAAGCAATACTTGTGTTATTTTATGCTTATATATCTATTTGATATTTTATCTTGAAAGGTAACCAAATGGGGAGATAAGTCCGTTCCAAAAGAATGACTTGTATGTATCCATGAATTATTAATGCAAATTTTACAGATTGCAAGTTGGATACATTGATAATACACTGCACAGATTAAAAGTCCCATAAGAACATAACATGGGTATAGCAGTGATCAATATGATGCACGCCTGTTGCGTAGCAAATGATGTGGATTGAAGTCCCAAATGGACAATCCTTTGACATGTCAATATTGATATTATGCACGCCTAATGCGTAGCAAATTATATGGGTTAAAGTCCCATAATATGGGTTAAAGTCCCAGAAATTAATTGACATGTATGTATTAATCTGTGGCATGCCTGCAACATGACAGATATATGGGTTCTCAATGTTCCAACTCCCTAAATAGAGATTATCCACGCCCTACTACTAAATAACGCTCCAATGGAGGTTATAATCCACATTCTCACATAATAAAAGCCCCATGAAGTGGCTTGGGTACCCAAAGGCAAATAAATGCTTTTAATTCATGCATGCGCATGCACATGAGAATGGTGGGATCATGAATTGATGAATGACAATTTTTGGTTTTGGAGTAGCTACTCAAATCATCAATGGGCTGTGTTGATTGGAACCACGTTCAATTATTAAATGTCGACAATATCATTGGCCAAAATGGAATGAGGCAATTCCATTATAGATGAGAATGAAAGTGAAAGAACAAACCCACAGTACGAACCCTAAAAGATGTTAATATTAAAAGTTATACTTGGGTGTTCGGAATAAAAAGGGAATATACCTACTTTGTATGACACAATGTTTTTGACATAAACAAGGGATGTTGGGTTTTCTCCATATTTATAGATTCAATTGTGCCCCTTTATTGCACATTTACGGAGACCAACATGTTATCTTTAAGGGTTATTAAATGCACAGAGCATATCACCTGAAGTGATTCCCTAAAGATGTATAAATAGCTGGGTTAAAGCTATATAATGTGTCATAGAGTTTAATCCCTTTAAACAAAATCCTTGAAAGGATTGAAATTGCATGAAGCAAGTCTGTGGACATGTGCCTGAAGCACGAAATCTGTACTCAATATTAATGTACATAAATTGCCTCAGTGAGTATATTGATTATAATGTGTTTGCAACACATTAAAGCTTCTCAAGAATTCCAGAAATATTTGTCTCGACTTAAAGATCGAACATTATGCCAACGAGATACTTGCTTATACTAAGAAAGTATTGAAGCATTTTTATGAGGATTATCCGTTGGGCACTTTAAGGATTTTCCGGAAGTATGTTGGACCGGATATCATATTTTCCAGATAAGGCTCAACTCCATCACCATCATTTTGGGATGATGTGAGGTATATTTGATGCTATTTCCGCATAACACCATGTATGGGCATATTCTTTCAAGTGAACTTATAAATAGCCCAAGCGTTATTAGATATGCGGACTCTGAAAATTTCTATGATTTACATAGAGATAGCTCACTGGAAATATATTTACTATATGAATTGTTGGTGGCTACATCATCCACTCACTCCGAAAGATTCTCAATCCAAAAGATAATCATGAAGACATCAGGGGGAGATATTAATCAGGGGGAGCATCCAGAAGTATGCTATACAGATTGTTGTACTCTTCTTTCCATCAGTTCTCTACCTTACTAGGTTTTCTCCAAGCAAGTCTTTAATGATACAACCGACATATCATTAGTGGTCTCCAAGGGGGAGTGTTGTAAAAGAATAAAAGAATAAACATGTGGAGCCCACTAACTATTCATTACTGTTCATTACTATTCATTTGGCGGCTTGATAGAGTTTTCATTACTGTTCATTACTGTTCATTTGGCGGCTTTGATAGAGTTTGTCTGTCACGGGTGAACAGTGATGAATAGTGATTATTTCAGCCTATAAATAAGAAGAGAAACGGAAAGAAGAAGAGAAGAAAAAAGAGAAAGGAAGAGAAGGAAGAAAGAGGAAAGAGAGAGCAGAGAGAAATTCTCCTAGAGAGAAAATTCAGTGAGCCACATATATTGTAAACACTAAACTTGTAGCCCTATTATTTTACATAGTGGAAAAGTTACTACTTCTGCTCTCCGAGGACGTAGGCATAGCCGAACCTCGTTAAATGCTGTGTCTCATCTACTTTACGTGCAGCTCTGAATTATCGCACATATTCTAAGTTATTTTATAACAATATTCAATAAAATAGAAAATATTAAGGACATAATAAATAGGCTAGTTCTGTTTTGGGCTTAGTCAACTTGTTTTAAATTTCTTTTAAATTTGAAGTCAATGGGCCTCTGCAAGTGCTTTAGCGCCTCTTTAATTTGTGGAGGAAATAATATCCTGCAGTCACCATTTTTGTATATATATGGGATCAGAGGTCCCCAGTCGTCATCAAGGAGAATAAAAGCTTTTACTATTTCAATCATTATATTTGTAACCCCTGTAACTTTATATCAAGCAATTCAAATATGTCAATGGCGGATGAGGTGGTGTTGTTGAACTACTGGGCCAGCCCTTATGGGATGAGGGTGAGAATCGCTCTGGCTGAGAAGGGTATTCAGTACGAGTCCAGGGAAGAGGACTACTTGTCCAACAAGAGCTCACTCTTGCTGCAGATGAACCCGGTTCACAAGAAGATCCCGGTTCTCATTCACAATGGCAAACCGGTCTCCGAGTCTCTCATTGCGGTTCAGTACATCGACCAGGTTTGGAAGGATAAGGCTCCTCTTTTGCCCTCTGATCCTTACCTTAGAGGCCAAGCCATGTTCTGGACTGACTTCGTTAACAAGAAGGTAATATTACTAATTTGTGTTTGGAATATGTTAGAACTTTAAGATTTTTGTGATACATGGAACTATTACTGAGGATGTAGATTATTAGAATGATAATTAAATGGAAATAGGATCAATGCTTGTGTAAAAATCCACTCCAATCAAAATGCAGGTATATGAGAATAGAAAGAGGGCATGGAGAACCAAAGGAGAAGAACAGGAAGCAGCAAAGAGGGAATTCCTTGAGTGCACAAGGTTGTTAGAAGAAGAGCTTGGAGACAAGCCTTACCTTGGGCGTGAGAACCTCGGATTCGTGGACGTGGCACTTATTCCTACCTATAACTGGTTAAGTAGGCGAGAAATTTGGAAACTTCAGTGTGGAGGCAAAGCACCCTAAGATTATTGCATGGGCAAAGAGGTGCATGCAGAAGGAGAGTGTGTCCAAGTCTCTTCCTGACCAGAAAAGGGTCTACGAATTCGCCCTGCGCCTTCGGAGTAAACTTGGAATGGAGTAGATGGGAAAAAGCATTGGCTACTTGTTCTGTGTTCGAAGTTTCTAACCTCTGTTTTGGGTTGTTTTGAAATTAGAATAAAAGGGCACTTGGCCAAGCCCCCTCTACTTTGTGAGGCACTTTGTTGTGCCTCTGGTCATATACGTTTTGTAGTCAAATTATCAAATTGTTGTGAACTTGTTATGACAAAGCTCAACAAGCAGCCAAAAAAATGCAACTCAGAAACACCCTTTCTACATATGAACACTTTATTCATAACAATAGGCAAACACATCAGAGTATCTGCATTACTATTGTCAATGGCAAATATCCGGAAAAACAAAGCTGAAAGTAAAAAGATCCAGAAGAACTGCCAAACATTTGATTGCAGGACTTGCTAACATGGTGATCATGGTGACAGTCTGCTGCTGGCTAGCAGCCTGTTCTATAATCCTACCCAAATAGTGAGAAACTCATACACCTTTTTCGGGTCGGCAAGAGATTTCGACACGCTCTCCCGGCGCATGCACCTCTTGGCCCATTCAATCAGCTTGGGGCACTCTGCCTCTGTGCTGAAGTTTCCACAAGTCTCATATGCATTGAACCAGCTGTAGAATGGGATAAGAGCAATGTCCAAGAACCCAAAGCTCTCACCCTCAAAATAGGGCTCGTCTCCAAGCTCTCCTTCCAACTGCTTAAGGGCTTCAATAAATTCCTTCTTGCCTGCCTCTTGTTCCTCTTCTTTTGTGCCCCATATTTTCCTCGAAGCAACGTATAGCTGCAATTTTTGCAAACATTACATCAAAATTCCACTCATTTATCCAGACACACAGAATCAATAAGATAAATTTTTTTTTTAAAATGGACTTGTTTTATGTTTATTTTTTATACAATCTTCCCAGATAGCAAGCAAGATCATGTTGTAATTGAGCTTCAAGGTCTGGTGTGGAACAGAGTGACCCATTGAAACTCCCATGAAAAAACAGTTTCTCATTTATGAATTCAATTTGATCTAATATAAGTAAATTTTAACCTGGGAAAACTTAGATTTTCAAAAAAATTTATAAATTTTCTGGAGTTGAATTGCAATCAGTATATATATGTAGCAGCATTATATATAGAAAAAAAGGCAAGAGACAAACAACTTAGACAAGTTAATTACCTTCTTGTCAATGAAATCAGCCCAGAACCTTGACCGAGCTCTCTGGTAAGGATCAGAGGGAAGCAGAGGAGCTTTGTCTCTCCAAACCTCATCAACATACTGCACAATGATCAGAGACTCACAGACCGGTTTACCGTTGTGGATGAGAACCGGGATCTTCTTGTGAACCGGGTTCATCTGCAGAAGCAATGAACTCTTGTTCCACAAGTCCTCCTCTCTGTTCTCATACTTGACACCCTTCTCAGCCAGCGCCACTCTCACCCTCATCGCAAACATGCTTGCCCAAAAGTCCAAAAGAACAACCTCATCCCCCATTGTCGACTGATACGCAAAACAAGCTTCTTCTTCTTCTTCAAGCTCTGTCTAGCTTGACTGATAGCAAATATATAAATGTGTTTGATTTGTTTGCATGTGTTGAAAAAATGTCGTGGGCGGCCGAATTTGGGTGGGCGTGTCACGGGGCAAGCTGTAAGTCGTTTTGCTAAAGAGCAAGCCCGAAGGTGAGATTTGCTGATGTTAGCGTGGCATCAGTGTGGCATCAACGGTGAATTTAAATACCACAAAAATTAATATAAAAAAACCAATTTAGATTTTTATGGGCCTCTGCAAGATTAGATGAAATTGGTTTACTATCTATCACAATATTAAATTTTAGCTCGGGCCTCAGGAAGAGTCACTATTTCTATTTTGGAGTTTTTTGTGTTAAATTTCAGAGAGATGAGCTAGCGGTTCACTACTAGCAATACCGATATTGTCCCCAACTTAACCATCTACAAAGCCCAATAGGTGTGGAATTTTATCACAAAGACCTCAATGATATTAGTAGTGAAACCATTCATTATATGTTGTACTTTATTTAGTCCAATTTCCAATATGGGACTTGTATTCTTCAACATTTTGAAATGAGAATAAAAGGGCACTTGTAGTCAAATTATCAAAATTTTGTCAACTTCTACTAGTTGTTTTCTTGTCACCCACATTATGATATGCTCTGTGCAGGCTCAAGAAGCTATATATATCACCTACTTTGAAGCCAAAAAAAAAAAAAACAAGCAATCGCATACCTCCTTCAAATCTTATATATGCCTAAAAAGTCACTAAAAATTGTATAATTTTCAATTCACTTTCTGATCCATAGCGTTTGTGTTGCGTGTTCAACGTCCTTGACCCGAAAAAAAGGTGGTCTAAATTCTTTTCTCCTAAGATTATTATTAACCCTAAAATTTTCTGCAATTTTGGTGATGTTAAATGCAGGTGTATGAGATTGGGAGGGTGGTATGGACAACCAAAGGAGAAGAACAGGAAGCAGCTAAGAAAGAGTTCCTTGAGTGCATTGGATTGCTAGAAGGAGAGCTTGGAGACAAGCCTTACTTTTGGGGTGAAACCCTCGGGTTCCTTGTTCCGTTCTATAGCTTGTTTTATGTGTATGAGAAATGTGGCAACTTCAGTATAGAGGCAGAGCAGCCAAGTTTTATGCATGGGCAAAGAGGTGCATGCAGAAGGAGAGTGTGTCCAAGTCTCTTGCTGACCAGAAAGCGATCTATGACTTGTTTCTGCAGCGCATGAAAGCGAAGGGGATTGATCAGTAGATGCATGGGCACTTAAGCTTGTACTTTTTCTGTGTTTCAAGTTTTGGGTTCTTTATATTTGCAATAAAAGAGGGCAACTTTGTTGTGCCTGATCTTGTCATATGCTCTCCTTTTGTTTGGTTTTGCAGTGAAATTATCAAATTGTTGTGAACTTGTTACAGCAAAGAAGTTTAAGCCATTCAAGTATCAACAATCAACCAAAAAACATAATTTAGACACTCACAGAACCAAAGGATCTCTCACTGGAAAAACAAAGTTGAGAGGAAAATGAACCAGAAGAGAACAACAACATAACATTTGATTGCAGGACTGGCTAGCAGCCTATTCTATCCAGTTATCCAGCCAAGAAGAAACTCATACACCTTTTTAGGGTCGGCAAGAGATTTCGAAACGCTCTCCCGCTGCATGCACCTCTTGGCCCATTCAATCAGCTTGGGGCACTCTGCCTCTGTGCTGAAGTTTCCAAGGGTCTCAAATGCATAAAACCAGTTGTAGGATGTGATGAGTGCAATGTCCAAGAACCCAAAGCTCTCACCCCCAAAGTAAGGCTTGTCTCCAAGCTCTCCTTCCAACTGCTTAAGGATGTCGATGAATTCCTTCTTGGCTTCCTCAAGTTCTTCTCCTTTTGTGCTCCATAGTTTCTTCCTAGCATCAGGTACCTACAATTTTCCAAAAGAAAAATTGTAGACTATTCAGTGTTTTCACTTTTTATAAAAAAAATTCCACCAAAAGAAAACAAGAGGAATATACAAAAATAAATTGGTGTTGTTCTTCATTGTCTCAGACAGCAATATGTTGCATATTAACCTGTTTCAAAAATGGCTTAACCTCAAAATTGATCTGCTTCCCCTTAAAAAAAAAAATGCTCTGAATTTCTTTCAATTTGGATTTGTGAAAACATACCAATTTCAAATATGTCCATTTTTTTTTCTTTTTTCAGTATGATCACAAAAAGAGAGTGACATATTAAAACACATGAAAACAAATATCCAAGATGGTAAAAATCCATGCAAATCCAAATCACATATAAAATTAAATTAAATTGCAAACAATATATACATATGATACCAACTTAAAAGGAGAAGGGAAAATAGAAAATTATACAGAAAACAAGTTCATTAATTACCTTCTTATCAATGAAATCAGCCCAGACCCTGGCCCGAGCTCTCTGGTAAGGATCAGAGGGAAGCAAAGGAGCTTTACCCTCCCAAACCTCATCAATGTATTGCACAATGATGAGTGACTCACAGACCGGTTTACCGTTGTGGATGAGAACCGGGATCTTCTTGTGAACCGGGTTCATCTGCAGAAGCAGTGAGCTCTTGTTCCTCAAGTCCTGCTCTCTGTACTCATACTTGACACCCTTCTCGTCCAGAGCTATCGTTGCCCTCGTCCCATACATGCTTGGCCAGAATCCCAAAACAACAACCTCATCATCCGCCATTTCCGACACACACAAACTTCCTCTTCTTGTAGCAGCTTAGCTTGTTGCTAAACTCAAAGACTCATCAAGCAAGAAAGGCATGCAGCACTGACTTCTACTGCTAAGACTGCAATTTAAGTGTAACGTTTATATAATACAAAAGGATGATGCGACATCGTTTTGGATTTTAACTATGAGGTGTCTGCGTGTGCTTTGGCTTGTAGTGTTGACATTTGTAAACTTGATCAATAGTGCCAGTAGTTGTCACTGCTTTCGTCATATGTGATTGTGGGCTAGCATTGTAGGTGATCTTTAAAAAGTTGATGCTACAGCACTAAGTGCTAGTCATAATTTAAAGCTTCTAATAAATAAATTTTATCAATGGTAAAGCCGAAGTCTTGAGGATCCACTTGTCATAAAAGTTTTATATTGAAAGATAAATATCTTCAAGATTGGAGCTGCACGATTTGCCAGAGAAAGTGATTATGCTGCTGATCACCTTGCTTCTATCCAGTGGGAGTTTTTCTTTTTGGGGTTCGAGTGTTTAAAGTAGCTCCTATTTATTTATTTTAACAAGTAATAGTCTAAACAATAAGACAAGAGGATTTTTCACACACATCACAAAGGTGTCATGAGGATTTTTCACACTCGTCTGCAAGTAAGGCCCTTTTCCAGACCCTGGTTGGCAAGCAGCTCCTATTTTTATTAGATTGAGAAAAAAAAAATGAAGCTGAAAGGAAAGAAAACTAGAACAGCCTAAGACTTCATTGCAGACTCTCTAATTAACATTGTGTGATAATTAATATGCTAGAACCCTATTTTCTTCTTCTACTCCATACCAAACATCTTCTTCATGCCAATAACAGACTCATACACCTTTTTATGGTCAGGAAGTGTTTTGCACACACTGTCCTTCTGCATGCACCTCTTGGCCCATGCAATCAGCTTGGGACTCTCTGCCTCTATGCTGAAGTTTCCACAGGTCTCAAATTCATAGAACCAAGCTGTAGAATGTGATAAGGGAAATGTCCAGGAACCCAAAACTCTCACCCTCAAAGTAAGGTTAATTTGTTTCCAAGCTCTCCTTCCAACTGCTTCAGGACTTCGATAAATTCCTCCCCAATTTTAAGAAAATTTGCATAAGAAAATTGCTAGACAATTCAATGGGATTAGTTAAAATGTTATTTTTAATCCTACTTCCTTCCTGCAGAGAATTATCACTCACCCCAAAAAAAAAAAAAAAACACTGTTTCTGCGAAGCTTATAGGGCTTCCAGCTCCCCCATGACTATTCAGTTTATCAAAACTAGGGATGACAGAAATTCCCACGGGGACGGGTCCCCGACCCTAATGGGAGGAGATTTCGGGGTCAAACGGGTATCGGGTACGGGAATTTCCGAACTTGAAAAATCCCCTACGGATATGGGGAGGGGATGGTATTGGTGTCCCCATCCCCAAACCCGATCCGAAAATATATATGTTTATATTTAAATAAATACATATATAATTACAATATTTATGTTTAACCCTAAGTTAACCTCTCTCTCCTAATTCTTTCTAATCTTCTTTGGAATTTCATATTGATGTGATTCTGAATAGTTGAGTTAAACTTTATAGTTAATTTGGATGTGTTGAATGATAATTTAATATGAAATTTAATGTTAAAATATATGATAAATATTTTTTATGCAAACAAATTCAGGGATTCGGGGCAGGTATGAGGAATAGTCCCCCGATGAGAACGGAGATGGGGATGGGTTCGAGAACAGAGGCGGGGATGGAGAGCGAGGACGAGGATGATACTGTCATACCCGGCCCCTACCCGACTCGTTTCCGAAATACATACAATAAAAAACAATACAAAAACAAATGGACTTGTTTCCGTCAAACTCTCTGGTCATATGTTTTTGGTGGTTTGCCTTTGTAGTCAAATTATCAAGTTCTCAACTTCTACTAAATGTTTTCTTGTCAACTGCATTATGATATATTCTGTGCAGGCTCAAGAAGCTATATATATATCACCTCCCTTGACCCAAAAAAGAAAAGAAAAAAAGCTATCGCTTATCTCCTTCAAATATTTTATATGCCTAAAAAGTCATTAAAAATTGTATATTTTCAGTTTATTCTTTGGTATTTGTGTTGCGTGTTCAAGTTCGTCTACCTAAAACCAATGGGGTCCTTGACCCAAAAAATAATAAAATAATAAAATCCATACGTTAGTCCTACTTTCTCAATTATATTATTAGGAACAGTATTCAATGAAAATATATCGAACGCATGCAATGACGTAATCTGATTGCTGCTGCTTTGAATGTTTGTCCATAAATACTCACACTGACACACATCACCACCCTCCACAGCTCCATATCTTAATTAAGCTAAGTTCAAATTTGAGTCTTCAATGGCGGATGAGGTGTTGTTGTTGGACTTCTGGCCAAGCCCATTTGGGATGAGGGTGAGAGTTGCACTGGCTGAGAAGGGCATTCAGTACGAGTACAAAGAGGAGGACTTGAGTAACAAGAGTGCACTGTTGCTCCAGTCGAACCCGGTTCACAAGAAGATCCCGGTTCTCATTCACAATGGCAAACCGGTGTCCGAGTCCCTAGTTGCCCTTGAGTACATTGATGAGGTTTGGAAGGATAAAACTCCTCTGTTGCCCTCTGATCCTTACCTTAGAGCCCAAGCCAGGTTCTGGGCTGACTTCGTTGACAAGAAGGTATCATTTTACTAACTTACTAATTTTTTACCGTAAGTCCTATATCAACATGAAAAATATTAGTACAGAACCTTTACATGGAGTTCTAAAGAATTACTGTGAAAATCTCGAAATATGGATAAAGGGTCTTTGACCTCCTGTTTAACCATAAAATTTTCTGCAATTTTGGTGATGTTAAATGCAGGTGTATGAGATTGGGAAGGTGCTACGGTCAACCAAAGGAGAAGAACAGGAAGCAGCTAAGAAAGAGTTCCTTGAGTGCATTGGATTGTTGGAAGAGAAGCTTGGAGACAAGCCTTACTTTGGCGGTGAGACCCTCGGGTTCGTCGATGTGGCTCTTATTCCGTTCTATAGCTGGTTTTATGCGTATGAGAAACTTGGCAACTTCAGTATAGAGGCAGAGCAGCCAAAGTTTTATGCATGGGCAAAGAGGTGCATGCAGAAGGAGAGTGTGTCCAAGTCTCTTGCTGACCAGAAAGCGATCTATGACTTTTTTCTGCAGCGCATGAAAGCGAGGGGGATTGATCAGTAGATGCATGGGCACTTGAGCTTGTGCTTTTTCTGTGTCTCAAGTTTCAACCTGTGTTTTGTGTTCTTTATATTTGCAATAAGGCGGCACTTGACCAAGCCCACTACAGTATATGGAGGAGCTTTGTTGTATATGGCTGTGTAGTCAAATTATCAAATTGCTGTGAACTTTTTATATCAAAGGATTTTGAGCCATTCAAATATCAACAAGCAGCTAAAAAAACATAATTTAGACACAAAACCAAAGGATCTCTCACTGGAAAAACAAAGCTGAAAGGAAAAAGAAAAAACAGAAGAAACACAGCCTAACATTTGATTGCAGGACCTCCTATGGTGATAATATGCTGGCTAGCAGCCTATTCTATCCCGCTATCCTACCAAGAAGAAAGTCATACACCTTCTTAGGGTCGGCCAGAGATTTCGATACGCTCTCCCGGTGCGTGCATCTTTTGGCCCATTCAATCAGCTTGGGGCACTCTGCCTCTAATCTGAAGTTTCCAAAGGTCTCAAATGCATAAAACCAGCTGTAGAATGTGATGAGAGCAATGTCTAGGAACCCAAACCTCTCACCCCCAAAATAAGGCTTGTCTCCAATCTCTCCTTCCAACTGCGTAAGGATTTCGATGAATTCCTTCTTGGCTGCTTCATGTTCTTCTCCTTTTGTGCTCCATAATTTCTTCCCAGCATCAAATACCTACAATTTTCCAAAAATACAAAAAAATTAAAAGAAAAGAAGCATCAAGAGAAAATTCCTTTTTGGCTGCTTATTGTTTTCTTTTTCTTTTTAATAAAAAATTTCACCAAAATAAAAGAAGAAGATATAACCAGAGAGAGGACAAGAGACGTTTTTGGGAAACCAGACAGCAACATGTTGCATATGTTAATTACTACCTTCTTATCAATGAAATCAGCCCAGAATCTGACACGAGCTCTCTGGTAAGGATCAGAGGGAAGCAGAGGAGCTTTATCCCTCCAAATCTCATCAACATACTGCACAATGATGAGGGACTCACAGACCGGTTTACCGTTGTGGATGAGAACCGGGTTCATCTGCAGAAGCAGTGAGCTCTTGTTACTCAAGTCCTCCTCTCTGTACTCATACTTGACACCCTTCTCGTCCAGAGCTATCGTTGCCCTCGTCCCATACGTGCTTGGCCAGAACCCCAAAACAACAACCTCCTCGTCCGCCATTGTTGGCACACAAACTTCTTCTTCTTGCAGCTCAGCTTACCTTCTTGGTAAACTCCAATACTGACTGATGAACAAGAAAAGAATGCAGCACTTAATTCTACTGCTGAGGCTGTAATTGAAGTGCAACGTTTTATATATTGACATTTGTTTGAAGATTATCTGTGATGCAGTGGTTGATGTTAATTAGCAATTAATCAAAGTGATTAGCAAGTGCCAGAAATTGTCATTGCTTTCGTCCTTTGTGATTGTGGGCTCTCTCCCAAAATATTTTATATGAAGAGATCAGAGAACCATGCACTTTGAATATAACTCAAGGTGATGCTTTGAATATAACTCAAGGTGATGTAGACCACATTTATTAACCACATTATTGACTACGTGTATTAAAGAAGTGGTTGGCAATAGTATTATTTAACTCGAAATGCCTTCAGAACTAATTGCTAATCACAATTTAAAGCTTCTAATTAAATAAGTTTTATCACTGGTAAAGCCGAAGTCTTGAGCACCCACTTGTCATGAAAGTATTATGTTGAAAGATAAATATCTTCAAGATTGGAGCTGCAGGATTTGCCTGAGAAAGTGCTTATGCCGTGGATCACCTTGTTTTTGTCATGTGGGAGTTTTTCTTCTGGGCTTTCAAGTGTTTAAAGTGCATATATATATATATATATATATATATATATTTTAATACAAACGTTAATTTAAATTATAAAACAAGTGGGATATCTTCATTTCATACACATATTATCAAAATATCATTGAGTTCGAACATGAATGAGATATCTTCACTTTACACACACACTATTATGTGCCAGTACGTACTCATCTACAAATCAAGTCCTTTTTTTCTAGACTACACTTCTGTCGGGAAGCAGCTCCTATTTTTTAGATTGAGAAAAAATATATACATCTTAAAATGGAAGGAAGAGAGAACTAAAGTAGAGCAAAGACACATCAAAGTGTCTATTTTATTATTGTTATAATACAAACATACCCTTTTGACATGACATTCAGAAGACACACCAAAGTGTCTAACCAGGAAAAAAAAAAAGGCCCTGAAAGGAAAGAAAACTAGAATTAAAGCCTGTTTTCTTATTCTATTCCACACCAAACATCTTCTTCATACCAAGAACAAACTCATAGATCTTCTTGTTGTCAGGAAGAGTTTTGGACACACTCTCCTTCTGCATGCACCTCTTGGCCCATGCAATCAGCTTGGGACACTCTGCCTCTGTGCTGAAGTTTCCACAAGTCTCAAATGCATAGAACCAGCTGTAGAATGTGATGAGAGCAATGTCCAGGAACCCAAAACTCTCACCCTCAAAATAAGGCTTGTTTCCAAGCTCTCCTTCCAACTGCTTAAGGACTTCAATGAACTCCTTCTTGCCTGCCTCTTGTTCCTCCCCTTTTGTGGCCCATATTATCCTCCCAGCATCATATAGCTGCAATTTTAAGAATCATTCCATCAGAAATTGCTAGAGAATTCAATTGGGATTAGTTAAAATGTTTCCAAGCTACTTACCTTCTTATCAATGAAATCAGCCCAGAACCTGGAGCGAGCTCTCAGGTAAGGATCAGAGGGAAGCAGAGGAGCTTTGTCCCTCCAAACCTCATCAACATACTGCACAATGATGAGAGACTCGCAGACCGGTTTGCCGTTGTGGATGAGAACCGGGATCTTCTTGTGAACCGGGTTCATCTGCAGAAGCAGTGGGCTCTTGTTCCTCAAGTCCTCCTCTCTGTACTCATACTTGACACCCTTCTCAGCCAGCGCCACTCTGGCCCTCATCCCAAACATGCTTGCCCAGAAGTCCAAAAGAATAACCTCGTCCGCCATTGTTGACACAGAAACAAGCTTCTTCTAGCTCTATCTCTAGCTCTAGCTTGACACTACTACACTGTGCCGAGAAGAGGATATATATATAAAGGTGTTTGATATGTTTGCATGTGCTTAAAAATTGTCGTGGCTGATTTTGGGAGGGGGTGTGATGTGGTGTATGTCGTTTGCTTGAAACGCGTTGTATTTTTGCAACCAAAGCTTCTGGGAGATGTCATTGCTTTCGAGGTTGCAACTTGCAGCTAGCTACATGTGGAATATTCCATGATGCGAGGCTTACTCTATTCAAGTATATCTTCTACCAATAAACCACTCATTTATTATGTAATAAATATAAAAACTCATCATACCAACCATAGTCTGAAATATCGATAATATCGAGGAAATATCGGGGATATTTTGATTTTTTTGAATTACGGATATTTCGGAACATATCCATATACATATCATATAAATATCGATAATATCGACGATAATATCGGAAAATATCGATGTCGATAATTTCGCTCACATTTCAGCAATATTTTGTCAAAATATCGGTGTAATATCGCTAAAATATCGAAAATATCGATGTGAAGGAAAAAAAAAAAGGAAAAAGGGGAGAAAAAAGCACAAAGGGGATATGAACCCCTCCCATTTTACTCCTCCAACACCTTAAACACCATATCACTTATGTTTTTGTGATAATATGCTAAAATATTTATATTTATATGGGTGGTATGTTAACAATTACATGCAAAACTATTTTGGGGATTTATCATTTGATGACTACTCTTCACAATACACTTACTCTACACATAGAGATGATGAAGATAGTGAAAAATTTGAACCTCGTAGGAACTCTATGTGGTACTAAGTCACTCATGTATCTTACCATGCAATGTATAAAGTGTAAAATATTATAGTAAATCATTATATATAAATGATTACGGTGTATTTAATCTTTTTTCATTAATTATTACATATTTTTTACACTCATAGTGTTTGCCCGCTTGCTGTATAATCAACTTAAATTAGTTAAATCCATCATGCAATGCATTTCCTTCTCATTTTTTGTGATAAACTCATAGATAATTGACTAAATAAACATTCTCCAAAGTTTCAATAAAAATTTTCAAGTTTTTCTTACAATTTCCGTGGTTTTTATTCAATTTTTATCGATATCAATAATATCTCGATATTTCCATCGAAATTTCCATATTTTTGGACTATCGATATTTCCAATATCATCGATATTTTATACCTTGATACCAACCACGTAATATCGTGACAGGCACCAATGCCATTGAAAAATTTATCAAAATCTAGCCATGTGGTACGTTACACATGTTGTTAGGGTAATTTGGTCTATTCATTCCTCTTATACTCTTGGATCTGTTGTTTTTGAGCTTAAATTACAAGCCACTCACTCGAAGGGCCCACCACTTGATTTTAGTGGCTTATATTGGTCATATTTTACCTTCGCTTGATATTAGTCTCATACTGAACTTTCGCGCAATATCATCTCCTAGAGCCTTCCCTAATTTGATGGCTGAAGCTCTTTCCCTAAAATGACCAGACATTGACAGACACATCAAAGTGTTTGTCTTGGATACACATCCTCTTGACTTACGTAGACACACCAAAAGTGTTCACCAGAATTTCATACATGCTAAGAACACAAGCTGAAAGAAAGAGAACAAACACAAGTACAACACGACTGAGAACATATCTCAATTTTTCTTGCTCTATTCCTTACCAAACATCTTCTTCAGCAGAAGAGTAAACTCATACACCTTTTTTGGTTCAGCAACAGATTTGGCCACACTCTCCTTCTGCATGCACCTCTTGGCCCATTCAATCAATTTAGGGCACTCTGCCTCTATGCTAAAGTTTCCACATGTCTCATAGGAAAAAAACCAGCTGTAGAATGTGACTAGGGCAACGTCCAAGAACCCAAATATCTCACCCCCAAAATAAGTATTGTCTCCAAGCTGCCCTTCCAACAGCTTAAGAATTTCGATCAATTTCTTCTTGGCTGCCTCTTGTTCTTTTCCTTTTGTGGCCCATATATTCTTCCCAGCCTCGTATAACTGCAACACAAAAATATTGCATCAAACAATTTTAATTTTCTTTTGTGTGCACTAACATGTTAGGTTACGTAAGAAACTGTGAATCTGAACTATTGATCAGCTGAAATCTTGTTATTGAACATTGAACTAACAAGATCTCGTCTCATGTCATATTAGATTGAAAGTTCACAAAATATATATACTAAATTAATTAATTAGACAAAAGAACTTACATTCTTATCAATGTAACTAACCCAAAACCTGGCCTGAGCTCTCTGGTAAGGATCAGAGGGAAGCAAAGGAGCTTTGTCCTTCCAAGCCTCATCAATGTATTGCACAATGTTGGCTGACTCGCAGACGGGTTTTCCGTTGTGGATGAGAACCGGGATTTTCTTGTGAAACGGGTTCATCTGCAGAAGTAGTGGACTCTTGTTGTAAAGCAAATCCTCCTCTCTGGACTCATACTTGACACCCTTCTCAGCCAGCGCAACTCTCACCCTCATCCCAAACATGCTTGGCCAGAAGTCCAAAAGAACAACCTCGTCCGCCATTATACACACAAGCTAGCTAGCTGCTTGCTAAAACTCAGAGACTCAGAAAACAGAAGGCTATATATATAGTGCTCAGGCAGGCTGTATGCGCAATGTGCAAGGCATAATATATATACAATTTTTCATTTTGGTTTTGTGAATTTAACAGTTGTTACATACCATACCTAAATGGTTTTTTTATTTTCTAAGTTAAATTTAATTGTCGAATGGGAATCAAACTGTATAAATACAAATTCGACGCTTTTATTTATTGTGAATTCGATGCTTATTTGTGATTGGTTGCAATTATTCTCACTTGGTCTGATAGGATAGATAAGCACTGTTTGCTGGGCTCTTTCTGGATGCGGGTTACCGACACTAGTACAATGATTGGGTTTGGACACAATTTTTATTAGTGCTCTTTAATGAAAAAAACGACAGATATTTGTGCTCTATGCCAATAACCACCCTGCAGCCACTTTTAAATTGTCGGTTCCCTCTATAGCAGTTTCCATTGGTTATAGGTCACAAATTTGTCGTCAATGTCCACCTTTGCAAAGCACAAAAACTGATCTTTGTCAAAATTCAAATATGTTTACTAATCAAATTTACAAGTTAACGAAATATCTAAAACATAATGTGAAACAATACAAAAAATAGTAAAGATAAGTTGTATAACAATAAGGATAACTAACTAGAATTTCACGGAGTACCAGAGAAAATATACATCCAACATCGAAACCTTGACAGAAGCCTAAACACAGAACAAAAAAAATCCGGACCCAAATCAAAATCTGTTTCCCATCCAGGAATATCAAACCACATCTTTCTTCTTCCAAAAGAATATCAAACCAAGGGTCTGAAGTCCGAAGGATGGTTGTAACATGAAACTAGTACAGTTTATTATTTTGGTTCTGTCATTTTTTTTTGTAAGGATTGGTTCTGTCATGTTATTTGGTATGTTGCAAGGGTTTAGATATTAAAGGTTCAAAAATCCAACCAACAAACTGCGCAAAAATAAGCGAAAATAAAACAGGGATGTCCTGACACTTTTTTTCAGCAACCAAAAGGAATTCCCAACCTAAAATCAGAACCGAACAAATATGTCAAAACTTATACAGGCAGACACGAACCCACAAAAGCTACAATTAATTCTTACCTTGTGGATGAGAGAGCTAGGAAGCAGAGAATAAGGAAACCCAAGCCAAAATCAATATGAAAGACACAATTTAAAAACAATAAACCAAATCAAACAAAGATCGATCCAGAAATCCAAAAAAAAAAATTCAAACCATCATTTGGACTCATCCTAGACGCAGAGAGAGAGAGAGAGAGAGAGAGAGAGAGAGAGAGAGAGAGAGCGCGAGAGCGAGGAGTGAGAGCTTTAGGCACGGTTTAAAGTTTTCCATGCCTTATTATCTAACTGTTTTAAACAATTAGTCATGAAAATTATTATTGAGGGGTTAATAGAACTAAGCACTTTGTTATACTTTTTTTTAAAATATAATATTAAGCACAAAATCGTTGTAAGCGTGTCCTAAAGTTATTTAGCATATTAATAAAAAAAAATTATTTGGCATTTCCACAAAAACTACTTCTTAAAAAATATATACTAAAAGCACGAAAATCATGAATTTTGTTTGAAAATGAAAATGGTGTACATTTGACCATTTTATATAGACAATAATATGCATGCAAAACAAAATGTTTAGGCACGAAAGATATAAATGTGGCCTATATATTCAACTTGTTATAAAAATTATAGTTTTTCTCTTTCTATAAAGTCAAATAGAAAAACCTTTATATTATAAATAACATATAAATAAATTGAAAAGCTATTAAGGTACAATGAAACTGAAGAAAAATAAATTGATAGGTAAGTAAAAGCAAAATAAATTATAAGTAAGAAGGTGAGCTTGGTACAGTGAAACGCGTCAAAGACGCTGTCCTAAAGCCTTTGTAGCCTCCTTATGTGCAGGTACTGACGGTCGACAAGACTGCAAGCTACAACCCTAATACACAAACTCAAGATCCGCTATGAGCATATTCACAGACGAATATGTTTCCAATTAACATAACCATTGCCCAAAAATACTAATAGAAATTAGAGAATATATAAAAAAGTAGAGAAAGAAAGAATTAGATTGTGGTGATGATTGTGGTATGTGATATTCTGATGGTGTATTGTGGTAGTTCAAATGTGAAGGAGGAGTGGCCTTTTATAGGCATCCAATAACATGTAACATTCACCACATTAAACTAGAAAATTAAAGCATTCAATATAGAAATAAAATCTAAAAATTAAATATTTATAACCCCCACCATAAATAACATAAAACATCCAAAGTAATTAAATAAATGAAAACGGTTAAATTTTTAAAACCTTTTTAAAATTCCAACACAACTTCTTAGTTTATGGGACATGATGTGACTTAAAGAGACAGAATTTTTTCGTATTCGTGCTTTATAGGCACCATACTTTGGAATGTGTGCAATACAAAGATACACAAATTTAGTATCCGTGCTTTATACGGGTAACGAGATTTTTCTATACAAAAAGTATATATATCCATTAGGCACAAAACTTGTCTATTTGTGCTCTCTATAGGCCACGAAAATTGTGCCTAAATTAATTAAGCACAATAATTTTTTTTTGGACATGAAACTATTGTGTCTTCTCTGCATATGATACAAATACTGCATATATGTGTCCAATATATATATATATATATAAAAGACATTACCCTTTTTTTTTTGTGGCCTTTGGATTATGGTTTTTACCCAATTTTTTAGTAGTGCGAGGACGGGATACTCACCAAGTGTTGATTGGAACGGAAACTGAGGTGTTGTTCATCCAATCTTTTATTTTTTATTTTTTGGCGGGTATCTTCTAATAATAATAATAATAAAATTTCACTAAATAAAATATTCATTCTATAAAAAAACCTAAACAAAATATATAATTTGTTGCTCATGTGCATTATATATATATATATATATATAATCTTCAAATATGATGCATGAAGATCTTCAAGATCTATCAAATCCGACATCACATCTGCACGTGTGCGTGTGTGTGTGTTCTCGTGACTCGTGAGGAAGAGAGAAACATAGGAGAGAGAGAAAGAGGAGGAAGAAAGAAAAGAAAGAAGAAGAAGAAGACAAAAGGATCACATATAGAAAGAAAGTGGTGGAGAAAAGGTGGAAGAAAAAGAAAAGATAGAAAAAAAAGGTGGGTGGTTTTGGAGTTGGGAACTGAAATGGTTGGGGTAATCGGAGAGTCAGCCGGACTCTTCAATTAGGGCATAACAAATTGGATTTATAGAAAGGAAAAGAAAAAAAAAACATAAAACAGCCACTCTAGTTTGAACCGGCTCTTCCAAGGTAAAACTGATATCGAAACTAGTCGAATCGGTTCAGTTCAGTACGGTTTTTGAGACCCAAATTTGACTTCATTTAGTCAACATGATTTTCTCAGTTCTTTTTATCTTGGTTCGGCTTGATTCATAGTTTCACCGGTTTAATTCTAGTTGTCATATTTTCCCTTTGCTTGATATTAGTCTCATACTTCACACTTTCGCACAATATATCTCCCAGCCTTCCCTAATTTGATGGGTGAAGCTCTTCCCCTAAAATGATCAGGCACTCCAATCCCAAAAACTCTCTCTACTTTTTCACATGGCCATGGAACACAAAAATAATACATACAAGCAGCGAAAAATATTTAGTTTAGAAGACACCCTTTCTTATTCATAATCACACATTGACAGACACATCAAAGTGTTTGTCTTGATACACATCCTTTGAGTTCTGTAGACACACCAAAAGTGTTCACCAGAATCTCATATATACTAAGAACACAAGCTGAAAGAAAGAGAACAAACAGAAGTACAACACAACTGAGAACACATCTCAATTTTTCTTGCTCTATTCCTTACCAAATCTCTTCTTCAGCAGAAGAGTGAACTCATACACTTTTTTTGGGTCAGCAAGAGATTGGGCCACACTCTCCTTCTGCATGCACCTCTTGGCCCATTCAATCAGTTTAGGGCACTCTGCCTCTATGCTAAAGTTCCCACATGTCTCATAGGAAAAAAACCAGCAGTAGAATGTGACTAGGGCAACGTCCAAGAACCCAAATATCTCACCCCCAAAATAAGAATTGTCTCCAAGCTGCCCTTCCAACAGCTTAAGGATTTCAATCAATTTCTTCTTGGCTTCCTCTTGTTCTTCTCCTTTTGTGGCCCATATATTCTTCCCAGCCTCGTATAACTGCAACACAATAATATTGCATCAAACAATTTTAATTTTTTTTTGTGTGCACTAGCACGTTAGGTTACGCAAGAAATTGTGAATTTGAACTATTGATCAGCTGAAATCTTGTTATTGAACATTGAACTAACAAGATCTTGTCTCATGTCATATTAGATTGAAAGTTCACAAAATATGTATACTAAATTAATTAATTAGACAAAATTAAGGCCAAAGAACTTACATTCTTATCAATGTAATCAACCCAAAACCTGGCCAGAGCTCTCTGGTAAGGATCAGAGGGAAGCAAAGGAGCTTTGTCCTTCCAAGCCTCATCAATGTATTGCACAATGTTGGCTGACTCGCAGACCGGTTTGCCGTTGTGGATGAGAACCGGGAGTTTCTTGTGAACCGGGTTCATCTGCAGTAGTAGTGGGCTCTTGTTGTTCAGCAAATCCTCCTCTTTGTACTCATACTTGACACCCTTCTCAGCCAGCGCAACTCTCACCCTCATCCCAAACATGCTTGGCCAGAAGTCCAAAAGAACAACCTCGTCCGCCATTATACACACAAGCTAGCTAGCTGCTTGCTTGTTAAAACTCAGACTCAGAAAACAAAATGCTATATGGTGCTCAGGCAGGCTGTATGCGCAATGTGCAAGGCATAATATATATACAATTTTTCATTTTGGTTTTGTGAAATTAACAGTTGTTACATACCATACCTACATGGTTTTTTTATTTTCTAAGTTAAATTTAATTGTCCAATGAGAATCAAACTGTATAAATACAAATTCTACGCTCTTATTTATTGTGAATTCGATGCTTATTTGTGATTGGTTGCAATTATTCTCACTTGGTCTGATAGGATACATAAGCACTGTTTGCTGGGCTCTTTCTGGATGCGGGTTACCGACACTAGTACAATGATTGGGTTTGGACACAATTTTTATTAGTGCTCTTTAATGAAAAAAACCACAGATATTTGTGCTCTATGCCAATAACCACCCTGCAGCCACTTTTAAATTGTCGGTTCCCTCTATAGCAGTTTCCATTGGTTATAGGTCACAAATTTGAACCTAAAATCAGAACCGAACAAATATGTCAAAACTTATACAGGCAGACACGAACCCACAAAAGCTACAATTAATTCTTACCTTGTGGATGAGAGAGCTAGGAAGCAGAGAGTAAGGAAACCCAAGCCAAAATCAATATGCAAGACACAATTTAAAAACAATAAACCAAATCAAACAAAGATCGATCCAGAAATCCAAAAAAAAATAATTCAAACCATCATTTGGACTCATCCTAGACGCAGAGAGAGAGAGAGCGCGCGAGAGCGAGGAGTGAGAGCTTTAGGCACGGTTTAAAGTTTTCCATGCCTTATTATCTAACTGTTTTAAACAATTAGTCATGAAAATTATTATTGAGGGGTTAATAGAACTAAGCACTTTGTTATACTTTTTTTTTAAAATATAATATTAAGCACAAAATCGTTGTAAGCGTGTCCTAAAGTTATTTAGCATATTAATAAAAAAAAATTATTTGGCATTTCCACAAAAACTACTTCTTAAAAAATATATACTAAAAGCACGAAAATCATGAATTTTGTTTGAAAATGGAAATGGTGTACATTTGACCATTTTATATAGACTATAATATGCGTGCAAAACAAAATGTTTAGGCACGAAAGATGTAAATGTGGCCTATATATTCAACTTGTTATAAAAATTATAATTTTTCTCTTTCTATAAAGCCAAATAGAAAATTCTTTATATTATAAATAACATATAAACAAATTGGAAAGCTATTAAGGTACAATGAAACTGAAGTAAAACAAATTGATAGGTAAGTAAAAACAAAATAAATTATAAGTAAGAAGGTGAGTTTGGTACAGTGAAGGGCGTCAAAGATGCCGTTCTAAAGCCTTTGTAGCCTTCTTACGTGCAGGTACTGATGGTCGACAAGACTGCAAGATACAACCCTAATATACAAACTGAAGATCCGCTATAAGCATGTCCACAGACGGATATGTTTCCAATTCACATAACCATTGCCCAAAAATACTAATAGAAAGTAGAGAATATATATAAAAGTAGAGAAAGAGAGAATTAGATTGTGGTATGTGATATTCTAATGGAATATTGTGGTAGTTCAAATGTGAAGGAGGAGTGGTCTTTTATAGGCATCCAATAACATGTAACATTCCCCACATTAAACTAGAAAATTAAAGCATTCAATATAGAAATAAAACCTAAAAATTAAATATTTATAACCCCCACCATAAATAACATAAAACATCCAAAATAATTAAATAAATCAAAACGGTTAAATTTTTAAAACCTTTTTAAAATTCCAACACAACTTCTTAGTTTATGGGACATGATGTGACTTAAAGAGACACAATTTCTTTGTATTCGTGCTCTATAGGCACCATACTTTGGAATGTGTGCAATACAAAGGCACACAAATTTAGTATCTGTGCTTTATATAGGTAACGAGATTTTTTTATACAAAAAGTATATATATCCATTAGGCACAAAACTTGTCTATTTGTGCTCTCTATAGGCCATGAAAAATTGTGCCTAAATTAATTAAGCACAATAATTTTCTTTTGGACACGAAACTATTGTGTCTTCTCTGCATATGATACAAATACTGCATATATGTGTCCAATATAAAAAATAATAAAAAAACGACATTACCCTTTTTTTTGGTGGCTTTTGGATTATGGTTTTTACCCATTTTTTTAATAGTGTGAGGACAGGATACTCGCCAAGTGTTGACTGGAACGGAAACTGAGGTATTGTTCATCCAGTCTTTCATTTATATTTTTTGTCAGGTATCTTCTAATAATAATAATAAAATTTGACTAAATAAAATATTCATTCTATAAAAAAACCTAAACAAAATATATAATTTGCAGATATGATGCATGAAGATCTTCAAGACCTATCAAATCCGACCTCACATCTGCACGTGTGCGTGTGTGTGTGTGTTCTCGTGACTCGTGAGGAAGAGAGAAACATAGGAGAGAGAGAAAGAGGAGGAAGAAAGAAAAGAAAAAAGAAGAAGACAAAAGGATCACATAGAGAAAGAAAGTGGTGGAGAAAAGGTAGAAGAAAAAGAAAAGATAGAAAAAAAAAGGTGGGTGGTTTTGGAGTTGGGACACTGAAATGGTTGGGGTAATCGGAGAGTCGGCCGGGCTCTTCAATTAGGACATAACAAATTGGATTTATAGAAAGTTTAAAAAAATAAAAATAAAACATAAAACAGCCACTCCAGTTTGGACAGGCTCTTCCAAGGTAAAACTGATATCGAAACTAGTCGAATCGGTTCAGTTCAGTACGGTTTTTGAGACCCAAATTTGACTTCATTTAGTCAACATGATTTTCTCAGTTCTTTTTATCTTGGTTCGGCTTGATTCATAGTTTCACGGGTTTAATTCTAGTTGTCATATTTTCCCTTTGCTTGATATTAGTCTCATACTTCACACTTTCGCACAATATATCTCCCAGCCTTCCCTAATTTGATAGCTGAAGCTCTTCCCCTAAAATGATCAGGCACTCCAATCCCAAAAACTCTCTCTACTTTTTCACATGGCCATGGAACACAAAAATAATACATACAAGCAGCGAAAAATATTTAGTTTAGAAGACACCCTTTCTTATTCGTAATCAGACATTGACAGACACATCAAAGTGTTTGTCTTGATACACATCCTATTGAGTTCTGTAGACACACCAAAAGTGTTCACCAGAATCTCATACATACTAAGAACACAAGCTGAAAGAAAGAGAACAAACAGAAGTACAACACAACTGAGAACACATCTCAATTTTTCTTGCTCTATTCCTTACCAAATCTCTTCTTCAGCAGAAGAGTAAACTCATACACCTTTTTTGAGTCAGCAAGAGATTTGGCCACACTCTCCTTCTCCATGCACCTCTTGGCCCATTCAATCAGTTTAGGGCACTCTGCCTCTATGCTAAAGTTCCCACATGTCTCATAGGAAAAAAACCAGCAGTAGAATGTGACTAGGGCAACGTCCAAGAACCCAAATATCTCACCCCCAAAAAAAGAATTGTCTCCAAGCTGCCCTTCCAACAGCTTAAGGATTTCAATCAATTTATTCTTGGCTGCCTCTTGTTCTTCTCCTTTTGTGGCCCATATATTCTTCCCAGCCTCGTATAACTGCAACACAATAATATTGCATCAAACTATTTTAATTTTCTTTTGTGTGCACTAGCATGTTAGGTTACGCAAGAAATTGTGAATTTGAACTATTGATCAGCTGAAATCTTGTTATTGAACATTGAACTAACAAGATCTCGTCTCATGTCATATTAGATTGAAAGTTCACAAAATATGTATACTAAATTAATTAATTAATTAGACAAAATTAAGGCCAAAGAACTTACATTCTTATCAATGTAATCAACCCAAAACCTGGCCAGAGCTCTCTGGTAAGGATCAGAGGGAAGCAAAGGAGCTTTGTCCTTCCAAGCCTCATCAATGTATTGCACAATGTTGGCTGACTCGCAGACCGGTTTGCCGTTGTGGATGAGAACCGGGATTTTCTTGTGAACCGGGTTCGTCTGCAGAAGTAGTGGGCTCTTGTTGTTCAGCAAATCCTCCTCTCTGTACTCATACTTGACACCCTTCTCAGCCAGCGCAACTCTCACCCTCATCCCAAACATGCTTGGCCAGAAGTCCAAAAGAACAACCTCGTCCGCCATTATACACACAAGCTAGCTAGCTGCTTGCTTGTTAAAACTCAGACTCAGAAAACAAAAGGCTATATGGTGCTCAGGTGCAATGCGCAAGGCATATATATATATATATATATATATATATATATATATACAATTTTTCATTTTGGTTTTTTAGTGACTTTAACAGTTGTTACATACCATACCTAATGGTTTTTTATTTTCTAAGTTATGTTTAATTGTCAAATGGGAATTAAACTCGTATTAATACAAGTTCGACGCTCTTATTTGTGATGAGTTCGATACTTATTTGTGGTTGGTTGCGATTATTTTCACTTGGTTGCTCATGAGCTTAATTATAGTGGTTAGATTAGGTTATAGGATAAATAAGCATTGTTTGTTTGGCTCTTTCTGAGTGGAGGTCACCGAGGACGGAATACTCGCTAAGTATTGACTGGAACTGAAATAAAATATTCAAATTGTTCATCCACTCTTTTATTTTTATTTTGTGGCAGGTATCTTGTCTATTCTTCTAATAATAATAAAATCTGACGAAATAAAATATTCATTCTATTAAAAAAAGACTAAACAAAATATATAATTTGTTGCTTATGTGCATTATATAATATGGTGAAAAATTATTGAGTCGGTGATTTAGATAAAGTAGTAAGAAGAATACATATGGTTCAGTTGGGATTCAGATTTCACTAACGTGCTATAACAACCAAACTAAATTAGAAATGTTCAAGATCGGTTAGTTTCAGTTCCAACCAATCTTCAGATATGAAGCATGAAGATCTTCAAGATCTATCTGACCTCACATCTGCACGTGTGCATCTGTGTTGTTAAATTCAGAGAGACGGGCCATCGGCCCACTACCAACAACACCGATATTGTCTCTAACTTAATCACCTACAAAGTCTAGTACGTGTGAGGTTTTATCACAAAAAGCCTCGGTTATAATAGTAGTGGAATTATTCATTATATAATGTATTTTATTTAGTCAAGTTTCCAATGTGGGAGTCATATTCTTCAACACACCCCCTAACGTGGGACCACCACATAATGGGTCAGACATGGAGCCAAGACCACATCGGAGTCAATCATTCAAGTCCAATACGTGAGCACCACGTATTGGGTAAAGGATAGGGGTAAACATTCAAGCCCAACATGTGAACACCACATATTGGGGTAAGGGTAAAGGCCCAATTCAGGCCCAATCAATCAACCCGCTCTCATACCATGTTAAATTCAAAGAGACGGGCCATCAGCCCACTACCAACAACACCGATATTGTCCCTAACTTAACCACTTACAAAGCCCAGTAGGTGTGGAGTTTTATCACAAAAGGCCTCGATTATATTAGTAGTGGAATTATTCATTATATATTGTATTTTATTTAGTCAAGTTTTCGATGTGGGAGTCATATTCTTCAACAAATGGCGGTGAGAACACACTCTCCCCAAAAAGAAATAAGGAGATTTGCCTGAAAACGTAAAGCCCTAGCCATCTCTATGATATGTCAGTGCTTGTGCTCTTGTGGTGTGTAGACACAAGTATGTTGATAAATGACCCCATGTTCGTGAAAGAAACGACGCATGGAAGAAAATTCACCTCCGTATTTGTTGTACTTGAGTATTGAATTGTGTTTGGACAAAGGCAAAAAAGGATTTAAGCAGGTTCTGTGTTTTAGATTTATGTTGCATGAGAAATAACCATGTGAACCTAGTAAAATCATCCATAATAGTTAGAAAATAACGGGCCCCTGAAAAAGATGCAGTTTTATATGGCCCCCAAATGTCGCAATGAATAAGAGAGAATGGTTTAGAAGAGGAAATAGAACTTAAATTAAAAGGTAATCGAGTTTGCTTTGTCAAGGGACAAACCTCGCAAGCATTATTTGAAAAAGGGAAATTTAAAACATTCTTAGCAAAAATTGTAAACGAGAAGATGATGGATGGCTTAAACAGCTATGCTAGAGGTGAGTTGAGGCATGAGCATGGTTGCAAGATGGTTGGAGGAGGGAAGGCTTGTCCGACGCCAAAGAAACCAGATAGTAATAAGACCTCCTTGCTGTTTACCCAGATCAATCGTCTTCCTCGTAGCCAAGTCCTGCAAAATGCACCAATTAGGAAAAAAGAAGGTGGAACAATAAAGTCCTTGTGTAAGTTTGCTTACTGACATCAAATTAACTTTGAAGCTAGGCACATACAAGACATTTTTTAAAGAAAGAAATGAGTTAAGAGAGGCATTCCTATCGGAAATAATAGAAGCCTTTTCACCGCTAGGTAATACAACTGGTGGAATGGAAGGGTTGTTATTTGTGGACGTAAAAGAATGTGAGATAGATGTAATATGATCTGTTGTGCCACTATCAATCAGCCAACGGTGTAAAGGTAAAGGATAATATGACAAACCTGCAGAGTTTGCTTGTGGCTCTTTCTTATCATTCATCATGGTAAGAATCTGCTGATACTAACTATCAAATAGGTTTGGCATGGCAGACTTCAATTCTTGAATAGTGGGATTGTTCTGCACGTGATTGGCAGAGGAACTTGAGCCTTGCTTATTTCTGTTGAATTTGTGCAATCGATGCCCAAGAGGATAGCCATGAAGTTTATAACAGGTATCAATTGTGTGATGATCCCGATCGCAGTGAGTGCAGTGAAGAGGCTTGCGATTAGAATTTGAAGATCCCCGGTGTTGGCGAACAGCTATTGCAATAGGTTCCAAGGTAGTATGAGGAGTCCCCAGTTGTCGTTGCTTCTCCTTTTGGGAAATTAAGGAATAGATGTTGGGTATGGATGGTAGTGGCTGCATAAGAAGAATCTGTCCACGAGCAGCATCATATGAATCATTCAGACCCATTAGAAATTGCATCACTCTATTCCTATCATTGGCGTGATCTTTCATGGCACCATAGGTACAAGTCGGCACATCACTGTATGATGCGAACCCATCCCATAGTCCCTTAAGTCTTGTGTAATAAGCAACAACTGACATTTGATCTTGAGTAAGGGAGGCAATGTCATGTTGGATCTGGAAAATTCGAGGAACGTTTCTTTAAGAGAGACGTTCCTTAAAATCTTCCCATATATCATGAGCAGTGTTAGAGTAGATGACGCTATCAGCTATGTCATGGTCAAGGGAATTCAAGATCCAAGATATGATCATATCATTGCAATGTTGCCAAAGAGTGAACTCATCAGGACCTGTTTTCTTTTAGGGCTTCTTGACAATGCCAACAACAAAACCAAGTTTGTTCTTGACACTCAAGGAGATTCGCATGGAGCGACACTATGTCCCATAGTTGTCTCCATTCAACGGTTTGGATACAAGAACCATGCCAGGATGGTCAGAGTGATGAATGAAAAGAGGGTTGGAAACATCAGACTTGTTTCCATCCTTGGAAGAAGTTTCAACTTCTTTGTCATTAGCCATAGCAGAGAGCTAACGGAAACAAAGGAGGAAGCTGGGATTTTTGACGGTAAAGAGAAAAAAAAAACGGGAGCTAGGTTTTCTCCTACTCTGATACCATGTTAAATTCAAAGAGACGGGCCATCGGCTCACTACCAACAACACAAATATTATCCCTAACTTAACCACCTACAAAACCCAGTAGGTGTGGGATCTTATCACCAAAAGGCCTCGGTTATATTAGTAGTGGAATTATTAATTCATTATATATTTTATTTTATTTAGTCAAGTTTCCGATGTGGGGGTCATATTCTTCAACAGTGTGCTCGTGAGGAAGAGAGAAACATAGGAGAGAGAGAGAGAGAGAGAGAGAGAGAGAGAGAGAGAGAGAGAGAGAGAGAGAGAGAGAGAGAAAGAGAGAAAGAAAAGAAATAAGAAGAAGACAAAAGGATCATGTAGAGAAAGAAAGTGGTGGAGAAAAGGTGGAAGAAAAAGAAAATATAGAAAAAAAAAGGTGGGTGGTTTTGGAGTTGGGCCATTGAAATGGTTGGGGTAATCAGAGAGTCGGTCGGTCTCTTGGATTAGGGCATAACAAATTGGATTTATAGACAGGAAGCCACTTCAGTTTGGACAGGCTCTTCCAAGGTAAAACTGATATCGAAACTTGTCAAATCGATTCAGTTCGGTTCGGTTTTTGAGAGCCAAATTTGATTTCATTTAGTGAACATAATTTTTTCAGTTCTTCTTATTTTGGTTCAGCTTGATTCATAGGTTCATCGGTTTAAGTGCCCACCCCTAATTTTGTTGCTGGTGAAGCTTAGGTCGAGCATGAACAATGCTTTTCGGACTAAAAACTCTATATAAAATGGATTTTAAAAATACACCCAAAATTCATTTACAACTTAACAAAAAGGCTTTTAACTTCTTATAAATTACAAAACTACCATCAATTTCTTAAAACAAATTCAACCCCAAAACGTCATAAAAAAAATCCAAAACACACAATAGGGTATCAAAGTAATTTAATAATCAAAATTAAATTCAATAGGGCCAGCTCTCATGTTTTGGGGGGTTTTTTTTTTGGATTTGTTTATAGATTTTAGATGGTGAAGAGTTTATCTATATCATTAGTGCTAAGAATGGATATATGACTAAATGTCTCAAAAAATTTAGACAATATGAAGTGGCATATATTGACAATAAATAATTGTGTTTTTCTTTAAATTTTTTTAAGAAATTCTCAAAACCTCCTTTAAAAACTGTCACATCCCGAGATCGGCTCCGCCGTAGCACGATATTGTCCGCTTTGGGCCCCCCCTCTCTGGCCCTCACGGTTTTGTTTCTGGGAGCTCACGAGCAACTTCCTAGTGGGTCACCCATCCTGGGATTGCTCTAGCCCCCGACTCGCTTAACTTCGGAGTTCCTACGACTCCGAAGCCAGTGAGCTCCCAAAAGGTCTCGTGCTAGATGGATGCGGGTGTGCACATATAAGGCACATCAACCCCTCTCCGTTGGTTGATGTGAGATCTTACAATCCACCCCCCTTAAGGGTCCGACGTCCTCGTCGGCATACTCGCACCACACGGCAGAGTGGCTCTGATACCAAATTGTCACATCCCAGGATCGGCTCCGCCGTAGCACGATATTGTCCGCTTTGGGCCCCCCTCTCTGGCCCTCACGGTTTTGTTTCTGGGAGCTCACGAGCAACTTTCCAGTGGGTCAACCATCCTGGGATTGCTCTAGCCCCCAACTCGCTTAACTTCGGAGTTCCTACGACTCCGAAGACAGTGAGCTCCCAAAAGGCCTCGTGCTAGATGGATGCGGGTGTGCACATATAAGGCACATCACCCCCTCTCCGTTGGTTGATGTGGGATCTTACAAAAACTATTAAGAAAGAATAAAAAATTAGTGTGAATACATCAAACTCTGTTCCATATCAAGTGAATTTTCAACATGTTCTGTGGCATGCAGGATTTTCTACTTTTATTCTATATTGAGTTTTAAGAAGAATGGCAAGTCCAGACATGGCATTAGCTAGATTGGCTAATGTGCTCTTCATTGCATCCGAGTTCGAATTTCCTACTTGTAATTTAGATTAGATTAAAGTAGAATATCGCTTAATTAAATAAATAAAAAGAACAATGTCAACTACATTATTCAAAAAAAAATTATTTTTAAAAATTCCCAAAAAGCTGGAAACCCAAAAGGTTACATGCAGAATGCAATATGCCCGGCTTATATTTTATAGTACAATTACATACAGGTGACTTGTAGTTGTTTATCTAACTCTCTCATTGGTGTATTTTAAAAGATAATAGTGTTCATGAATCCAGACACATTTGAAGATTTTTTATTTTTTATTTTTTGCTTTTAATTTTCCTTTCGGGCCCTCAGTTGAATGTAAGAGATTCCAATCAACCCACTAATAAGCAACTCAAACATTTCAAGTCTTGAAACAAATCATTGCAACCCAAGACACACAAACAGTCCCAACAACAATAAAAAGCCAATAGAAAGTAGGGAATATATATATAAAAAGAGAGAAGGAGAGAATTAGATTGTGGTGATGATTGTGGTATGTGATATTCTGATGGTGTATTGTGATTGTTCAAATGTGATGGAGGAGTGGTCTTTTATAGGCATTTAATAACATGTAACATTCACCACATTAAACTAGAAAATTAAGGCATTCAATATAGAAATAGAACTTAAAAATTAAATATTTATAATCCCCATAATAAATAACATAAAACAGCTAAATAATTAAATAAATCAAAACGGTTAAATTTTTAAAATTCCAACACAACTTCTTAGTTTATGGGACATGAAGTGACTTAAAGAGACACAATTTTTTCTTATTCGTGCTCTATGGGCAACCTAAAGAGACACAATTGCAATATTGGTACTCTATAAGCACCATACTTTGGACTGTGTGCAATACAAAGGCACAAAAATTTAGTATTTGTGCTTTATATAGTTAACGATATTTTTTTATACAAAAAGTATATATATGTAACCATTACGCACAAAAGTTGTCTAGTTGTGCTCTCTATAGGCCACGAAAGTTGTGCCTAAATTAATTAAGCACAATAAATTTCTTTTTCTGTTTAAATTAGACACCAAAGTATTGTGTCTTCTCTGCATATGATACAAATACTACATATATATGACCAATATAAAATAAAACAAAGACATAACCCTTTTTTTTTTTTTTTTTGGCTTTTGGATTGTGGTTTTTACCCAATTTTTTAGTAGTGTAAGGACGGGATACTCTCCAAGTGTTGACCGGAATAGAAACTGAGGTGTTGTTCATCCAGTCTTTTATTTTTATTTTTTGGCAGGTATCTTCTAATAATAATAATAAAATTTGACTGAATAATATATTCATTCTATAAAATAAAAAAAGACTAAACAAAATATATACTTTGTTGTTCATGTACATTATATATATATATGATGCATGAAGATCTTCAAGATCTATCAAATCTGACCTCACATCTGCACGTGTGCGTGTGTGTGCTTGTGACTCATGAGGAAAAGAGAAACATAGGAGAGAGAGAGAATCAAAGAGAGAAAGCGGAGGAAGAAAGAAAAGAAAGAAGAAGAAGACGACAAAAGGATCATACAGAGAAAGAAAGTGGTGGAGAAAAGGTAGAAGAAAAAGAAAAGATAGAAAGAAAAAAAAAAAAAGGTGGGTGGTTTTGGAGTTGGGCCACTGAAATGGTTAGGGTAATCGGAGAGTAGGCCGGGCTCTTCAATTACGGCATAACAAATTGGATTCATAGGAAGGAAAAAAAAAGTAAAATAACCATTTCAGTTTGGACCGGCTCTTCTAAGGTAAAACTGATATCAAAACTAGTCAAATTGGTTTAGTTTGGTTCGATTTTTGAGAGTCAAATTTGACTTCATTTAGTCGACATGATTTCTCAATTCTTTTTATCTTGGTCCGGCTTGATTCATAGTTTCACCGGTTTAATTCTAGTTGTCATATTTTCCCTTTGCTTGATATTAGTCTCATACTTCACACTTTCGCACAATATATCTCCCAGCCTTCCCTAATTTGATGGCTGAAGCTCTTCCCCTAAAATGATCAGGCAATCCCAAAAACTCTCTCTACTTTTTCACATGGCCATGGAACACAAAAATAATACATACAAGCAGCGAAAAATATTTAGTTTAGAAGACACCCTTTCTTATTCATAATCACACATTGACAGACACATCAAAGTGTTTGTCTTGATACACATCCTTTGAGTTCTGTAGACACACCAAAATGTTCACCAGAATCTCATACATACTAAGAACACAAGCTGAAAGAAAGAGAACAAACAGAAGTACAACACAACTGAGAACATATCTCAATATTTCTTGCTCTATTCCTTACCAAATCTCTTCTTCAGCAGAAGAGTAAACTCGTACACCTTTTTTGGATCAGCTAGAGATTTGGCCACACTCTCCTTCTGCATGCACCTCTTGGCCCATTCAATCAGTTTAGGGCACTCTGCCTCTATGCTAAAGTTCCCACATGTCTCATAGGAAAAAAACCAGCAGTAGACTGTGACTAGGGCAACGTCCAAGAACCCAAATATCTCACCCCCAAAAAAAGAATTGTCTCCAAGCTGCCCTTCCAACAGCTTAAGGATTTCAATCAATTTCTTCTTGGCTTCGTCTTGTTCTTCTCCTTTTGTGGCCCATATATTCCTCCCAACCTCGTATAACTGCAACACAAAAATATTGCATCAAACGATTTTAATTTTCTTTTGCGTGCACTAGCATGTTAGGTTACGCAAGAAATTGTGAATTTGAATTATTGATCAGCTGAAATCTTGTTATTGAACACTGAACTAACAAGATCTCTTCTCATATCATATTAGATTGAAAGTTCACAAAATATATATACTAAATTAATTAATTAGACAAAATTAAGGCCAAAGAACTGACATTCTTATCAATGTAATCAACCCAAAACCTGGCCTGAGCTCTTTGGTAAGGATCAGAGGGAAGCAAAGGAGCTTTGTCCTTCCAAGCCTCATCAATGTATTGCACAATGTTGGCTGACTCGCAGACCGGTTTGCCGTTGTGGATGAGAACCGGGATTTTCTTGTGAACCGGGTTCATCTGCAGAAGTAGAGGGCTCTTGTTGTTCAGCAAATCCTCCTCTCTGTACTCATACTTGACACCCTTCTCAGCCAGCGCAACTCTCACCCTCATCCCAAACATGCTTGGCCAGAAGTCCAAAAGAACAACCTCGTCCGCCATTATACACACAAGCTAGCTAGCTGCTTGCTTGTTAAAACTCAGACTCAGAAAACAAAAGGCTATTTGGTGCTCAGGCAGGCTGTATGCAATGTGCAAGGCATATATATATATATACAATTTTTCATTTTGGGTTTTTAGTGAATTTAACAGTTGTTACATACCATACCTAATGGTTTTTTATTTTCTAAGTTATATTTAATTGTCTAATGGGAATCAAACTCGTATAAATACAAGTTCGACGCTCTTATTTGTCGTGAGTTCGATACTTATTTGTGGTTGGTTGCGATTATTTTCACTTGGTTGCTCATGAGCTTAATTAGTGGTTAGGTTAGGTTATCTGATAGAATAAATAAGCATCGTTTGTTTGGCTCTTTCTGGGCGGAGATCACCAAGGACGGCATACTCGCTAAGTGTTGACTGGAACGGAAATAAAATATTCAAATTGTTCATCCAGTCTTTTATTTTTATTTTGTGGCAGGTATCTTGTCTATTCTTCTAATAATAATAAAATTTGACGAAATAAAATATTCATTCTATAAATAGTAATAAAAAAGACTAAACAAAATATATAATCATCGTCACGGTTGAGGCACAATCATCGTCAGCTTCTTGAATGGCATTGCAACAATCTGCCCCAAGGTCCTATGAAAACCATTCATTCAAATTTTAAAGAAGAGGTTTCGCGTCTATTCCATGTCGTGAATCGGTGAATGCATGTGATATATGAACCACTAATTATTTCATAATAGTCTTATAATAAACCCCAATTACAAGGACTTTCTTTTCTAGGTCTCCTTTGATTGATCGATATTGAAAAGTCCTTACCACTTTTTATTCAATGAAAAAAACAAACAAAACGGAAAAACAAGGCCTTATCACGTAATGGACTAAGCTGCTCTTTTGTCTCTTCTTTAGACAAGGATTGGAGATAAGACTCCACTCTATGACAAATTATAGAATACTACAATATCCTATGGTCAGGTGGTACATATTGTACACGTGTTATAATATGGATGAACGATATAGTTTATTTTTTCCTTTTTTAAAGAATAATATCAATAAATATTTACTTATATTATAACATGTATACAAAAATATACCATGTGGTCTTACTACCGTAGTATTTTATAACTACGCCCACTATAGAGAGACGTCTCTTGTTTTGTTATCTATTTATTCATATATACCAAGGAAATTTGGGGAGAGAGAATTCAAAAGTGGATATAGAGACAACTACTCTAAACCAATTACCTATGGACCTCTGGCTTCTCTTGTAAGGTGGTGTTGGTGGTGGTGTTTTGGTTTTTGTACGAGTCATGCCGTTAATGAACATATCATTATTATGCATAATAACTTTTGAGCATGAAGAAATGAGGTGTGAAATAGATGACTTGTTAAACGCATCCCATTATATGATGTGTACATATAGAGTATTGTTGAAAAATGACATGACTACATAGTCACTTAGGCTAGTGACATTCTAAGTCATGAGTGAAATCATTTCTATTGCGATGGTATTCCAAAAAGTAAAAAACAATGACATTATAGAAGCCAACTATTTTCATGATTTTTGTCAAACTTCGAACTTTCTCACACTGAGTAAGTTTGAGTCTCCAAGGCCAAAAAATTTATGGAGATTCACTATTATATATATAATATAAGAGGTTAAATTATTAAAAAAAACTCTATATAAAATAGATTTTAAAAACACACTCAAAATCCATTTACAACATAACAAATAGGCTTTTAACTTCTTATAAATTATAAAACTACTATCAATTTCTTAAAACAAGTCCAACCGCAAAACCTCATAGAAAACCCAAAACACACAATATGTTATCAAAGTAATTTAATAATCAAAATTAAATTCAATAGGGCCAGCTCTCATGTTTAGGGTTTTTTTTTTTGGTTTGTTTATAGAAATTAGATGATGTAGAATTTATTTATATTATTAGTGCTAAGAATGGATATATGACTAAATGTCTTAGAAAATTTAGACAATATGAAAGTGTATATTGACAATAAATATTTGTGTTTTTGTTCAAATTGTTTAAGAAATTTTCAAAACCTCCTTTAAAAACTATTAAGAAAGAATAAAAAATTAGTGTGAATACATCAAACTCCGTTCTATATCAAGTGAATTTTCAACATGTTTTGTGGCATGCAGGATTTTCTACTTGTATTATGTAGTGAGTTTTAAGAAGAATGGCAAGTGCACACACGACATTAACTGGCTAATGTGCTCTTCACTGTATTTGAGTTCAAATCCCCTACTTGTAGTTTAAATTAGACTGAAGTAGAATATCGCTTGATTAAATAAATAAAAAGAACAATGTCAACTACATTATTCAAAAAATTGATTTATAAAAAATAAATTTTAAAAATTCCCAAAAAGCTGGAAACCCAAAAGGTTACATGCAGAATGCAACATCCTGGCCTGGCTTATATTTTATAGTACAATTACATGCAGGCGACTTGTAGTTGTTTATCTAACTCTCTCATTGGCGTATTTTAAAAGATAATAGTGTTCATGAATCCAAACACATTTGAATATTTTTATTTTTATTTTTTGCCTTTTCTTTTCCTTCTGGCCCCTCAGTTGAATGTAAGAGATTCCAATCAACCCACTAATAAGCCACTCAAACATTTCAAGTCTTGAAACAAATCATTGCAACCCAAGACACACAAACAGTCCCAACAACAATAAAAAGCCAAAGCAACTCTTCCACAGTCCCCAGAATTGGCAGGCCCAGCCAGCAACAATGGAAGAGATTAGAAATTCACATGACAAGTCTCTCTCAATCCACACCGTTTGAAATTCACAATGATGGAAAATGAGAAGCATGAATGTATTGGTGGATGCCGTGGAGAAAAAGCAAGAAACCAAGTACACCAGAAAGATGAAGAGGCAGAGGAGGAAGAAACAGGGCAAAAACAGAGCCAAAAGAAGTTGAAGAAGCACTTAATTTTGCTGTAAAGTGGTTAGAGTTGACTTCTAATTTTCTTTCTTTTCACTGGTTCAGATTGTGACTGTCACGGTCTTCCTCCACTTTCTTGCCTTCATCAATCAACCTTTTCTCTGTTTTTGTGGCTTGCCTCTCGTTTTTTCTCTGTAAAGGTAGGTGAAGCTCTTTCTCTCTTTCTTCTTTATCTCTGACAGTCTGAGTCTGACTCTATTCATTATTTTGTGGGCTTTTTTGTTTTTTTTTTTCCTTTTCTTTTTTATCCCTTTAGTTAATGCCACGCATTGAGATTTAAGACCCCCCTATTGAGCCCAAAAAAAAAAAAAATGATAAGACCTCTCTGCCTTATTAAGTGCATGTAGCACCCTTCGGGTTCCTGTTTCAGTTTTCATGCTTTTCCTGTCAGTCTCTGTGGTTCTGGATTTTTCTCTGGATCAGAATTGATACATCATCTTTCTAATTTCTTCATCACATTCATGCTCCAGAGAGATGTGCCCTTCTAAAATTTTCCCCATTTGGTCCCCAATTGAAGGGTCTGTTGCGTTTGAAGAACAAATTTCCTTCAAAATAAATTCATGCCATAAAACTGGTTATGCAACCATGTAGTTTTGTTCATATTTCGTCAGGCCTTGCTTCATTTTCTCCTATATGCTTTCTTATTTTGTGTATGTAGAAATGGCTTGGCAGGTTAGTTCTCTCCTCCAAATGCTGTTCCATTTGGCACTGATATTCTGTCTGAGTGTTGCCTCCATAAACTCATTAGAGGAAGAGGCTCTTTTGCTTTTGGAGTTCAAAACATCTCTTTCTGATCCTAGTAACAATCTTGAAAGCTGGAATTCATCATATTTTACTCCTTGCAATTGGACTGGTGTGGGGTGTACCAATCACAAGGTAACTTCTATAAATCTCACTGGTCTTAATTTGTCTGGCACTTTGTCTCCAAGCATTTGCAATCTACCTTACTTAACTGAATTCAATGTGTCCAAGAACTTCTTCTCTGGTCCCTTTCCCAAGGATCTTGCTAAATGTCATAATCTAGAGATTCTAGACCTATGCACAAATAGGTATCATGGAGAATTGTTAACCCCTTTCTGCAAAATGACCACCCTTAGAAAGCTTTACCTCTGTGAGAATTATGTGTATGGTGAAATGCCCGAGGAGATAGAGAATTTAACTTCACTTGAAGAGCTTTTCATTTACAGTAATAATCTCACTGGCACCATTCCCATGTCAATTAGTAAGTTGAAAAGGCTCAAGGTTATAAGGGCTGGTCGAAACTCCCTTTCAGGGCCAATACCAACTGGTATTGGTGAGTGTCAGAGCTTAGAGGTTCTTGGGTTGTCACAGAATCAGTTAGAAGGATCCCTTCCTAGGGAGCTTCACAAACTTCAAAATCTGACTGATTTGATCCTATGGCAAAACCATTTAAGTGGTTTGATTCCTCCTGAGATTGGTAATATAAGTAAGCTGCAATTGCTTGCCTTGCATGTAAATTCTTTCAGCGGAATGCTTCCAAAAGAACTTGGGAGGTTATCGCAGCTAAAACGATTGTATATCTATACCAACCAGCTGAATGAAAGTATTCCAAGTGAACTAGGGAATTGCACCAGTGCTCTTGAGATAGACCTTTCTGAAAATCAGTTAAGCGGATTCATACCCCGGGAGTTAGGCTACATTCCTAATCTCCAGTTGATTCACCTTTTTGAGAACCATCTACAAGGAAATATTCCTAGGGAGCTTGGGCGGTTGAAGCTGCTGCAGAGGTTGGACTTGTCCATAAATCATTTGACAGGCACAATCCCACTAGAATTTCAGAATCTTACTTGCATGGTTGATTTGCAACTATTTGATAATCATCTTGAGGGTAGAATTCCTCCTAGCCTAGGAGTTAACAGCAACCTCACTATTCTTGACGTGTCTGAAAATAATCTTGTTGGTCGCATACCTCCACACCTTTGCAAGTATCAGACATTAGTATTTCTAAGCCTAGGGTCAAATAGGTTGTCTGGAAATATTCCTTATGGGATTAAGACATGCAAGTCTCTAATGCAGCTAATGCTAGGAGACAACATGCTTACAGGAAGCCTCCCCATGGAGTTATATAGTCTTTCTGCTCTTGAACTCTTTGAAAACCGATTCTCAGGACCAATACCTCCAGAGGTTTGCAGGCTTATAAATTTAGAAAGGCTACTCTTGTCTGATAACTACTTTTTTGGGTATCTTCCTCCTGAAATTGGGAATCTATCGCAGCTCGTGACCTTCAACGTTTCCTCTAACATGCTTTCCGGGAGCATTCCTCAGGAGCTGGGGAATTGCACGAAACTACAAAGACTTGATCTTAGTAGGAACTACTTCACTGGCAATCTCCCAGAAGAACTCGGAAAGCTAGTGAAGTTGGAACTTTTGAAGCTTTCTGATAACAATTTGATGGGAGTAATACCAGGTACTTTAGGAGGCCTGGCTAGACTGACTGAGTTGCAAATGGGGGGAAATCATTTCTCAGGTAGCATCCCTTTTGAGCTGGGTCAACTCACTGCTCTACAGATTGCCCTCAACATTAGCCACAATGATCTTTCAGGTGCAATTCCTGAAAATTTGGGGAACTTGCAGATGCTGGAATCTCTATACTTGAATGACAATCAGCTGGTTGGTGAAATTCCTGCCTCAATTGGTGAGTTGCTTAGCCTTCTGGTGTGCAACCTTTCTAACAATAACCTAGTGGGAACTGTGCCAAACACCACCGCATTTGGAAGGATGGATTCTACAAACTTTGCTGGAAACTATGGATTGTGCAGATCAGGTTCAAACAATTGTCACCAATCTGCAGTTCCATCTACTACTCCGAAGCGAAGCTGGTTTAAGGAGGGTTCATCTAAAGAGAAACTGGTGAGCATTATTTCTGTTATAATTGGATTAATTTCCTTGTTTTCTATAGTGGGTTTCTGTTGGGCAATGAAGCGCCGTGGACCTACTTTTGTTTCACTTGAAGATCCCACAAAGCCAGAAGTGTTAGACAACTATTACTTTCCTAAGGAAGGTTTCAAATACCAGGACCTTGTTGAAGCTACTAGCAGTTTTTCAGACAGTACAATTATAGGAAGGGGAGCATGTGGCACTGTATACAAAGCTGTTATGGCTGACGGTGATGTGATTGCAGTCAAAAAGCTCAAGGCACAAGGAGATGGAGTAAGCGTAGATAGCAGCTTCCGTGCTGAGATATTGACCCTTGGAAAGATCAGGCATTGTAATATTGTCAAGCTCTATGGCTTCTGCTACCACCAAGACTCAAATCTTCTCTTGTATGAGTACATGGAAAATGGCAGTCTAGGAGAACATCTCCATGGAAATGAACAAAGATGTTTTCTTGACTGGAATGCTCGGTATAAGATTGCTCTTGGAGCAGCAGAGGGTTTGTGCTATCTCCATTATGATTGTAAGCCCCAAATCATCCACCGTGACATAAAGTCAAATAACATTTTATTGGATGAAGTTCTAGAAGCACATGTAGGAGACTTTGGCTTGGCTAAATTGATTGAACTCCCATACTCAAAATCCATGTCTGCTGTTGCAGGCTCATACGGCTACATTGCCCCAGGTAAGAAAAAGAGCTACTTCTATTCTTTGTCTTACTCATACTGAATACCTTGAAGCAATAATTAGTTTGTTACTTAACACACCACTCCTATAATGTGCATATCCTATTTTATATCAGAAACAAGCCTATGTAAGAATTGACTTAACACACTCTTTTATGTTAAGAATCTGATTGAAGAAACTGCAAACTGCTAATGTTGTCCTATTCGAGTCATTCCAATATACGTGATATCTATCAAGGATTGAGTTTTGATTCTGAGCATAACTCAAATTTGTCCAACAAATCATGGGAGACGAGAATATCATCTCAAACCTAATCACCATTTCTTCCTGCAGATTTAAGAAATGTTTAAAATGAAGAAAGACTGGCTGTTCATTTCCGAGTCATTGCTGCATTATTGTACTAGGCATCAATAGCTCATTAAATAGCTTGATTTGGTCTTTTTACCAGTACTTGCATCTGGTATCTTCCAGTCCTGCTACTATCCTAAGTTTTCAGTCTAATTTATCCCGGTTTCACCCTCCCCTTTTTATGATTATATCAGATGTTTAACAGATCCTGTGAGAACTTTTAATATTGAATCAAAAAGAAGAAAGGAAAAGAAATCTTCTTGCTACTTTTAAGTTCTAACCGTATATTTTCCTTGGAATTCATTTCAGAGTACGCTTACACAATGAAAGTGACTGAGAAATGTGACATCTATAGTTTTGGGGTGGTTCTGCTGGAACTAGTAACTGGAAAGTCACCTGTTCAACCACTGGAGCAGGGCGGAGACCTAGTCACATGGGTGAGAAGGGCAGTAAATAACGCCATGGCAACATCTGAAATATTTGACAAGAGGCTTGATCTGAGTGTGAAAAGGACGACTGAAGAGATGACTCTATTTCTCAAGATTGCTTTGTTCTGCACCAGTACATCCCCAGTTAATAGGCCAACAATGAGGGAGGTGATTGCAATGATGATTGATGCAAGGGAGTCTGTGAGCAATTGCTCATCATCACCAACATCTGAGACTCCTTTAGATGAAGGTCCTTCAAAAGGTTAGAAGACAAGTCTTTTTTTTCGTCCTCTTTATTTTGATGAAAAGTTATGAAATGCACTGGGAAATTGAAATAAATCCTAAGTTTTCCATCAAAGGGCAACTTGTATTTATGTCCTATTTTGGATATTTCTTGTTATTCTGATTATTATCAGAGCTGACATTGGCTTGCACGACTGTGAACCTTGCAGGTTGTATGGAGTTATAACCCAGAAGCTCACTTCATCTGCCAGAAACTTTGTGTGTTCTGCCATACTACTACATACTGAATGAGAAATCTGCCCTCTCACTTGGATTGCTCAAGAAAATAAAAGATTTCTATCAATGATTAGCATTTTACTGACCATCTGCTCTGCCTCAATTGTATTAAGAGTGGTTTTAGAAGCATAATATTTTCTCTGTAAAGAAAGCTCACCACTCTGACCCAATCCCAAAATTTATCAAGCATGATCTCTATAGGTTCCCTTCCATCCATGTCTTGCATCATTGTTTCTTGGAAAACTTCCTGTCAGCAGCCAGTTTTGAGCAAAAGTAACTGGATTTTGACTAATTGGTTTGAACCATTTACACTAACCTGCTAGCAGGATGCAATAATTTTACATGTTATGTAAAACTGTGAGATCAGTACCAATTGGTTAAATAATGTAATTAAGAACAAGTAGACTATCCTATGAACCTGATGTGGTCCTGTGAGGAAATTTATCAAATTTGCAGATTCTCAGTTGGAGCAGTCTAGAGGTCTACCTGGTCCCCAAAACCAAATTCCTGACAACCACCAACAACTTAAGACTCTTGCAAGTTGCAGCTTGTTTTTTCCTTTCCCCATTCAAATGTAGTTGAGTGGTTGGAACTTGGAAAAGCAAAGGGATTTAAATGATGAAGGAAAAACAAGAATGTTAGCAATAAAATGAGAACAGGCTATTAGTAATTGAAGCAACACAATTTATTAAATGATCTTTGGGTAAGTAATGTTGGAACAGTTCCTTAGTTTGAATCATTCATCTCTATTGATCAAAAATAATAATTTTGAGGAAGCAACAAATTAATATATATATATATATATATGTGTGTGTGTGTGTTTATATAACTATTTCCTAATGACACTCATATGAATGTCAAAATTAAAAACTTCAAACATCTAAAATTGAAAATGAATCATCATTGTACAACTCAGATTCATATACACCAACAGTTCACAAGTACCTCACAAAATTACATCTCCACCGAGACTCCTTATAACCTATTTATACAAGTATTTTTCATCTTAAACCCACAACAAACAAAAAAGGGTTTTATTTAAATTTGACTACTTTTCCTCACCATTTTACTACTCACATAATATTTGTAGTAATTGCTATTACTGTGGTTATTATGCTTGTTACATCTAGTTTTCACAAAATGACAAAGTCCTTTCCACCAGCACTTTTTCCTCTTATGCAAAGCTGCAGCCACTGGGCTTACATGGGGCTTACTGGGCCTTCTTCTAAGCCCATTAACCTCCGGCGGCCTGTAAGTCCGGATCAATGCCCAATTAATCCCACCAAAAAAGGGGTGCTGTTTAATCTCAGTGGCCCCCTTGGAGCATCCTAGCCTCCTCCGTGGGTCCCTCACCAACAGCCTCTCAATCAAATCCCTCGCCTCCTTCATTCCCTCCTCTTCTCCCTCCGCCACGTGGAACCTTACCCCACTGCTCGCCGCTATATTGCGCAGCGTGCTCTCTTTACTCCCGCCTTTAAACGGCGTCGTCCCGTGGAGGAGCTCGTAGATAAACACCCCGAAAGCCCACCAATCAACTCCGTTGCCGTGGCCGTTACCGGAGATCAACTCGGGTGCCAGGTACTCGTGGGTCCCAACGCAAGATTTCGAATAAGCAGTCGTGGGCTCCGCCACGAACTCCGCCACCATTTCCTCTTCATGCTCCCTCCTCGAACCAAAACACGAATGAGTATTTTTTCTTCTCGTGGGCCCCGTCTTTTCAACACGACGGTGTTGGACGGCGGGGCTTACATCTGCTTTAAAGCATAGATCAAAGTCTGATAACATAACATGCCGGTCCCCGCGCAAGAGTATGTTTTCGGGTTTCAGGTCCCGATAGACGACTCCCAACGCGTGGAGGTACTCGAGGGCGACGAGGACCTCGGCGGCGAAGAAGCGGACAGCAGGGAGGGGAAGGCGGTTGAGGGGCTGGAGAAGGAGGAGATTGTGGAGGTCGCCGTTGGGGCAGTAGTCGATGAGGAGGCAGGTGTAGTGGGAGACGTCGATGCGGGCGTAGAGCGTAGGGAGGAAAGGGTGGTCGAGCATGGAGAGGATCTCGGCCTCGGTGCTGACGTGGCCGAGCTTCTTGGGGGTGAGGGAGTCCTTGTCGACGACCTTGAGGGCGAAGGTGGCGGCATCGGGGTTATCGCGGTGGTCGTCGCGGAGGCGGCAGAGGAAGACACGGCCGAGGTTGCCGGTGCCGAGGTGGCGGAGAAGCTTGAGGTGGCTAAGGTGGAGGGTGCGGTCGGAGGAGAGGGCGGTCGCGGCTTTGATGGCGGACCAGTGGGGGTCCCACTTGCGGTGGTTGAGGGGGGTATTTGTGGCGGTTGACGTGGCGGTGGAGGACGTGGTGGAGAGGCGGGACTCGTTGAAGCTGAGGGTGAGGCTGCTGCGGGCTAAGCTGGAGCGGGGGCTGGAGCAGGAAGTGGTGAAGGTGCGGTCGGTGACGGTGGTGGAGGAGGAGGTGAAACTGGTGAAGCTTAGGTCCAGATCTGCGTAGTCGGAAATCGGGAAAGGGGTGGTTTCTTCGTCCATGGCTGCTGGATGGAGAAATGTTGGTGGTGCATGCGCTTTGATGAGGTGAAGAGTTTGATAATTATATGGGAAATGCAAGTTGGTATTTGAAGGGCTTGGGGGCTTATAAAGAATAAGGAGAGAGAGAGAGAGAGAGAGAGAGAGAGAGAGAGAGAGAGAGAGAGAGAGAGAGAGAGAGAGGAAGGTATGTAGGGCCTGTGGGGGGATTAATTAAGGGGTTTGGTTGACCCAACTGAACATTTGCATGTAATCTGTGCAGTGGTGGGAAACTGGGAGAGAGAGAAATTGATATGGTAAACAAAAGAAAATTCATAAGTGTACTGGTTGACTAAACTGATCAGCATTTGCGTGTTAATGAAAGAGAAAAAAAGAACACAAAGAATCAGGCATGTTGTATATGAGATTTTGCTCCCGCTGCTTATACCATATTTGCTTTATTTTGCGTATCTAACAAATCAGGGCCACCCTTACCGTGTACCTACAAAAATTTCTCCACCCAAAGGAACTTGGATTTACATTCCATTTCAACATCAACTTAAAAAGGAAAAAGTTAATAGGGAAGGGAATTGGAATTTATTCAAGAAGAAAAAGAAGGAAATCTAGTTCGTTATTAATAGAAATCCCAACAACAAAGAAAGCGCCTTATCAATTCTATGTGCTACGAAGAAAGCTCGTTATCAATAGTATTGAACTTTATGTGCTACGAAAAACAACCTTATCAGTTTTTAATGCATGTGAATCTGACAATACATTCATGACAAATTTCGTAGTATAGTAATTCACAAACAACAAAGGAATTCTAGGTGGGAAACTATCAATCAATTCCTACACGTATAATGTAATCGTAGAGGAGCAAAAGCCCATGCAATGGAGAGTGTGAATGACTAGGATGGTGGGTTGAAGAATTGAAGGCACCCGCTGACAAAGAGTTATACCGAAGGGCGTGAAATGAAGATTAAAAAAAAGAACTAAAAAGTAGAGAGTCAGAGACAAACGGCTAGTGCTATATATAGCCTTGTAGGGATCTAATTTATAAATCTAATCAAGTCGGGTGTGTGTGAATAAGAGGTACGTAAGCACGTTAAATTAGTCATGACTTTGGTACTACGATTCCTTCCTTATTTCCATTTTCATGGCGATCAATGAATTTTTTTTTCTGGTTATTAATTCGTGTTTGTCAAGGGTAGGTCGGTTTCCACCAATGGTTTTATTACAACACCAAATGCAGTACTTTTGAAAGCTGGATTCTGAATTTAGAATTATGTTCAAAGTTACAACCATACGTCCCTTTGGCCTCGGGATTCTACAACTTTAGATTTTGGGTGGTGAAATGGATAAGAACTAGCTTAGCTAGAGCATGCTTAGTCAACAAGCTTAAGGTATTGGAGGGCATGGGCGTCTTACATGGGTCCATCAAGGAAGGATGCTTGCATGCATATATCAGGAGAGGAATATAATCAGGCCAGAAAGTAAAAGTCTAAGGAGTATTCTCTTGAAGTTTCTAACGATATCAGTCTCTTACAAGTAGAAGTCTAGTGTATAGAAGGATTATATCATACTTTTGATTAGTAATACACTTATATAGCGTCCTTACGAGTAGAAAATGATCTTAATTTACATATATATAACTGGTTTCAAGTTCGAATCCCTACGACACCTTAACAGTGTGTGAAAAAACCTCCCTCCTCCAATATCGTTGTATAAAAAAAATATCCTTATTTGTTCTATATAATTGTTAATAGCTTTTGAATATTTCTAAATGTTGTTAGGGAAGCTATTTTCATTTATTTTTTTATGTGTGATTAATATTTGGGATCTCTTATTACAAAGTACAATCGGTAATTTGAAATTCATGCATTTCTTTTTCTTTTCCTTTTCTACTATAATGGAAGAAATCAAAATCATTAACCTAACCTCATCTTTACTCATTTTCTCCTTGCTCTCGTCGCTAATAAAATTTCTACTCCTACTAAAAAAGAAATTAACTATGTATTGAACATATTAACATGCATTCATGTCATCCATCCATATACTTATTCATTTCATTCATATATATAACGGTTGATTTAAAAATAAAAGAGTGGAGTTCATGTGGAAATTTCAGAATGAAGATTAAATTTTACGTGTGGGCTGCAGCCGACTTTTGCCTTTGTGAGTAAAATAACAAGAACGTAACTGGAACCTTCTAGTCTCTGCTAATCTAAGATTAATTAATTGATCACTGCTGATTATTTAATATATTTATATAGGGCAAAGTACGTACCAAAAATATATATAGAAATGGTAAATAGGAGGCCATGCATGGCCCCATGTGATGGGCCAATATGACTTCTTCACTCCTAGGGCTGGGACCCACGTGGAAATGAAGAGGAAATGCTGTCTGCCACGTGCTCAACACTGGCCCTACATTGTCGCTCACACCACTCAATAATAACTCAGTCGCATTTGACTCCCAATTTCAATTCCCATATTTAATTTTCTGAAACATATAAAATTATGACGGATTTGAATTTTGTTTTCTTTTTTATATAATAATTCATCCAATAATGGCTTCACCTTCCAAACTGGTATTAACTGATGCTAATAATAATGTAGGCAGAGAAATAATGTTCATGTCCTTTCTCTCGAGATCAGAGAGATTGAGCTGCTGCCCTTATTATGGTGGTTCGATCTGCCCTTGAGAAATTTATTGAGTAAGATGCATTTCAATGTATGTTGAGGTGTAACCATGCAAATGCTGAAAGGATTAAGCGAATATTTCTACACATAAGAGTTTGGTCGTCAAATTAAACGAGAAATTTCAATACTTAAAGAAGATGCAATAAGGTATATGTAGTTGGTTCGTGTTATAAAACTATCACTGTGTGTTGACTGCTTAATTTCTTAAAATTTTCTATAAGTTGGTGGCACGTCACAATACTCCTTATAAATCCAGCTATCAAATTACCGTTAATTGGAATAACCAATCAAATAATTTATAAAGATGATAATAATTTCAAGACCCCAGCAATAAAAATTGTTTTAGAATATAGAATACTTCCAAGTTGGAACAAGCTTTATTTCTTAGCCATGCCACGAAGAAATTTCTCTTTTTGTGAAAAATTTGAGATGTCGTTTTCCTTGATCCTAGAATTTTGACCAACAAAATGGCATCAGGTCCAGGATCCTCTGGGATTTTACATACTGGGCTTAATTAATTTTCTTAAGTGCAAATTAGTAGGGCCATGTGGCAAATGCATGTGCCAACACATGGCATGCCCTCTCTCTCACTCGGTCAGTTGTTTTCTAGTTTTTATTTTCTTTGCATGATGTTTAGTGAGTTAGACATGGCACAATGAGTGTCCATAGGATCTGCTTGAGTTTGACATGTATACGAGTGTTTTTGGTCCCCTAAAGAATAATGAGTAGTATTGTCGGATTCATGAATTTTCTGTCATGGGGACAAAAACTTGTAGAGTCTGTAAAGTCTTTACCTAATGCGGTCCAAGTCTCAGCCACTCTTTTGCCCTATCTTAGCCTTCTTTGAGGCATTTTATTAAACAGTTTGCCTCCATTCAACAAATACCATGATAACTTGGCACCTTCATAGGAGTGAGTGGGGGCTAGTACCTTCATTGGCACCTTACTAGATTTTTGCCATTAATGAGGAGGCCCAACAAATTATAAAGGGGAGACGAAAGAGAAAATTGAAGTGTTAGGATCTCGAAAATTTTTCTTTTGCATTCTAAATTTGATCAATTAAGTTGTCTTTTAAATGTACATGGCTCAAATTGATAATCAACAACATAACATAGCATGTTAGATTACAATGTTTCATGCATTTTTTACTTCTTACTTAGATAGCAATATATGAATCATACTAGATTACACAATTCATGTTGTATTGATTTAGCTTAATTAAACCAATGAACTAATTATAACTATTTTTTTAAAGCTTTCAGAGGAACAGACCTGCGATCCACTATTATCAACATTAATATCGTCTCTAACTTAACCACTTGCATAGTCCGGTAGGTGTGTGATTTTATAAAACATTTCTGGCATAACCAACCTCCACATTGTTCCTTTTCATCACATCGTCCAGGCCCAACCAAAAAAACAAAGCACAAGCTTTTCAAACATGGTAGTTGTAATTGGACTCTCTTATATTTTTCAAAGGGAGACTTTGGAAAAGCCCAAAGGAGAGAGAAAATTTTTAAAAGAAGCAAAAATGGACAAAATTGCCCTTATTTATTTTTTGATTTCCTAAGAAATCCTTTACATTTGCATGTCTTTGGTTTGAAAGTTGAGAGGTTATTCTGTCTTTTTTGAAAAAGCTTTGGCTTTTTCCAAAAATGAAAATTTTTTTATGGGTAAAACCTAAATTTACTTTTTTCAAATTGTATACAACAAGGTGCATGCATGTACAGCAGCATTTATGCAAAAGAAGGAAATTGTTGATGCAAACATACTCTAATTTTCTCCCTCTCCTTTTTGGATATATACAATGTATCAGCCAAATTGGCCCCATTCCTCATATAATAATATATGCAGAATGATAATGCCCAAGCTGCCTTGCTCATAATTTTGTCACATGCTTGTTTCAACTACCTTTGTTTATCATGCTTACAAACTCCTCCTAATCATTCACTTAGATCCTATTAATTAGTAATTAACAGGGGATCATCATCTTCGAATCCAATAATTGAGACGCCCATCAACTATAAAGATGCTTAATTAATTAATTAATTAATTAGTTTAAACCCATCATCAAGCCAGAGGAATAATTATCAGGTACATTACCTGCAGATGCCTCTGCTATGCCACTTGTTTTATAGTTATTTCAGTTGCAGAACTCAACTAACCATAATTAGAATGGCAGAGAGTTTCAAACAAGAAAAAAATAATAATAATTAGTATTTGAAGGTCAAGTGCCTAAATTTAAAAGAAATCTTTGAAATAAAAGAAAACCAATTTGCCATTGAATAATATTAAACAAGTACTGCTGCAGGCAAAGAAAAAAGTATATACTCTCTGAAAATGCTGCTGTGCATGTGAAACAAGCACTACTATAACTTGGTATGTATCATTTTAGAGATTGGGAGGAAATGGTATGGTTTCTCTCCATCTTTGTTTGCTAGGGTTTTCTGCCTCATGTGTTTTGGGCCTATTTTGTTTTATTTTTGTGTCTGTTTTGGTTTTTGTATTGGGCTGATCTGGCTTTCTGGGTTTGGGCCAGTCCTTTTAAGTAATTTTCTTATATATATATATATATATATATATATCTTTCTATTGAGGGATCCCTCAAATAATTTTATTTGAGGAACACCCTTTAGGGTCCTCTACAAATATTTTTTCAAATATCCAAATAATTAGTTTTTAAGTCTACATTCATAAATCGTCCTTGCAAAAAATTAGACAAATTAGAAACCGTTTCAATATCCAATTGTGTCATACAAAATCAATAAACACAATGCTTCAAGAAAGTACTAAAATTTCAATAATTCAAATGAGCGGTCAAATGATATCAGATTAAAGTGATTTTTTTTTTCGGTAGTCATGATTTTTGAATGAGTATCTACAAAATAGACAGTTTGAATTAGTGAAATACAATACACAGTGGGCCCTACAAGGGTGTTCCTAAAATAAGCATATGTATGTATGTAAATTATATATATATAGTTATTTTATCATCCGGATGTCTATACTTTATTATCGTGCAGACATCATGTATTTTCTATTACTCTTCCTTATTTTCTTTCATATTTATAATGGCATCCGTAAGATAATTACGTACAAACATTCGAATGAGAAAATAAGTGTGTATATATATGAATGATATTATGCATAAACAAGTTTTGAGGAACACAAGAATAAAATTCTCAATGATATGGTATGATGGAGAAGCTATATATACAGAGAATAGTTTTCACCATTGTGTACAGTGTACATTACTAGGATGGGGCAAAAGAGAATGTGAGCTGGTTGCCTATCCATTGGCCATCTAGGGCAATGAATAGGTCAGACATGGATGGCAAGGCATATGCAATATTGGCTTGTTTTGCTATGCAAACGGTTAATTAAGGCTATCTTAGTTTTTCTTTTAAGATGCAGAGGTAAATGCTCTAATCAGTATAAATTTGTTGTCAATATATCTTAATTAATAAGCTATTTCTTCACCCTTGACCTTCAATTTCTTTTGTGAGTTGGAGAAGATAACTAATAGGGGACGTAACCTTTTGACTCCACCAAATCCAATCCCCAATTTATTTTCGTTCGGTTTAGGCCTCAAACTAATAATTTAGTGAATTTAACCAAACTATATCTATTTAGTGACCGATTTGATTTGGTTATTTTCCTTCATAAATATTTAAGCATATATTTCATATTCTCTTACACATATGAAAGGGAATTCTATACCATAAATTAAATATTGATTAAAAAAAATTTATACTAAATTAAATCGGATTGTGGAACATATTAAATAAGAAGGAGAAGCTCAATAGCTAGAGAAGGTGAACAACCGATGACACTGTTATTGTAAAACGCCGCACGTCACAAATGACCAAGTTACCCAAACTTTGGCAAATTAAGAACATCAAGCTCACATACAGCACATCTCACACTCGCACAAAAGCAAAGTCCAAGACACCTTTCAATCCCACCCGCCCACATGTCAATCACCCAATTCACTTCATTGGCGTTGGCGCGCAACCAAGTCTCTGTCTCTTGTGCATCTCTGCCTCTTATCTGCTCTGTGGGGTTTGCTATTAAATGAGAATGAAGTTTCAAAAATCAAAAGAGCTAAATGTTTACCAATGTTTATTTATATGTGGGATGAACAATTTTAAAGAGGTTTTGGTGGCATTGGAGATGGTGAAGAAGAAGGAGAAGAATGAGAAAAAAAGCAAGAGATGGGCAGCTTTTTTGGGTGCTGTGGTGGTGGTGTTGTTAGCCACAGCACTCACCTCTACAAGAACTGCCTCTAAACTCAACCTCTCTCTCTTTTTCAAGAACCCCAATTCCTGCCACTGTCCTCAGGTACTGATCAACCCATTAATGTTAATCAGATTAAGATATTATAACTCATCTTTTGTTATGCATGTGGTTGAATTTGTGTTGTTTGTTTGTTTGTTCATCAGATTAGATTGCTTCCGGTTAAACTTTGTTCCTCCTTTGGTGCTTGTTTATAAGTTTATAATAATCTTAACCTTTTTTTTTTTTTTGGTTTATTTGTTTATTTTTATGAGTGTAGGATTCAAAAGGGTACACAGGCATTGTGGAGGATTGCTGTTGTGATTATGAAACAGTGGACAGTGTTAATGCAGAAGTGTTGCACCCTCTTCTACAAGAGATTGTTAAAACTCTATTTTTCATATATTTCAAGGTCTCTTCTGTTGTGCCCTCTTATTTATTTTATGCTACTGAATATTTCTTTTTGGACGTTGGTAATTTTAAATTTTCAATCCAAGCATCCAAGAGATTAGTCGTACCTTGTGACCAGTCACATGAATTCTTTACTTTGAATTGAACACATTCTTAGATGGCTATAGTGATTTAGGGAGGATATTGTACTTTTGTTTTTACCTTTTGGGGGCTTATTTACTTGGTTCAAATGATAGGCCAAGCTCTGGTGTGACTGTCCCTTTTGGACCGAAGACGGTATGTGCCTCTTGCGTGACTGCAGCATCTGTGAATGCCCAGAAAATGAATTTCCAGAATCTTTTATGAGGCCCTTGCTCCAGGGCCTTGCACCTGACAGTTTTGTGTGTCAAGAAGGAAAGCAGCAGGGGACTGTTGACTGGACGCTAGACAGTAGAGCTTTCAGAGGCTGGGTTGAGACAGATAATCCTTGGACAAATGATGATGAGACGGATAATGGTAATTTACAATATATGTCATGGACTGTGTGTTGCGTAGTATTCGCTGTACTTGTGTTCTTAAGCTATTGTCTGTCGGAAGCTGGAGTCTATTGGTATTTTCAATAAGAAAACATTTAGATATGGTTTAGTTATGAAGTGGTACATTTAAATTCACAAACTTGTTTTTTCATTACTTGTACCCCGCAATTTGGTTGAATGTCAGGTTCATGACTGATGATATAGTAAATGGTTCCTGAATGTAAACACTACCTCAGTTTTTATGTTTACTATTTGTTCTTTTCATGTCTTACACCTGCTGTATTCTTGTACTAAAAGGTTTGTTCTTTTTAATAATATTGCGTAACGATTGACTCGACTTTCAATCTGAAGGTGAGATGACATATGTGAACCTTCTATTGAACCCTGAACGTTACTGGCTATGCTGGTCCATCACCGAGAAGGATATGGGATGCTGTGTATTCTGAAAATTTCCCAAAATGTGAGTTCAACCTTTTGTTATATCTTTGCAGACAATTTGACTGCTCGTAACATTTTATGTTTAAGATGTTATATATCTTACTTTCTTATTGAGGTTATCTATCGCCAGTCCAACTCCTGCAATAGGGGGTAATGAGACACTTAAATCTGAGGCTAGGTTGCATATCAATATGTTTTACTTAATGTTTTTTGTTTGTTATTCTGTAGATTCATCTCAGGACATTTGCCAGGAGAAAAAAGTATTATACAAATTAATATCTGGTCTTCACTCCTCAATTTCGATCCACATAGCTGCCGATTATCTTCTTGATAAGACTACTAATCTGGTTCTCCTTCTGCCTCATATCATGTGACTATTTTTCTTTCCCCTGTGCACTTTGATTTCTTTTCTAAATTATGCAGTTGAGTAGTTACCAATGAAAGTAGAAAGTTTAAAAGCTGTTTGCCATACTAGTGTTGATTATCTGTAACCTGCGCATTGGTCATCCATTAGATAATAACACTTCTTGAAATTTGAAAAAAAACCTTTTATTGTTGTGCGAGTAAAGATGCACTTTAGTACGTTTGGTGCAAGTTTTTGTTAACCCTTGTACTTAGCAGTGGACTGCAGTCCAATACAAGAGTATCATTAGTGAGAAATTGATGACCAAGTCCTGATGTAGGCTTCAGGAAAGTTTTTTTTTTCACTCTTTAAAGATGATTTGACCAAAGATTTCATCCAATTTAAAGTGATGATATAAAGTAGCACTCAGTAAGGGTATGTTAGCTACCATCTTGTTTGGTACTTGATTTTTTCAATCCCAATTGGGTGGTCTTTATTGGAACTTAACCTACACTTTGGGGTAAGTGTATTCCATGTTTTCCCTTAACTACTGAGCAAATGAGCAGACCCTCAACTTTTTTTTTCTCTGATGAATGTTTTATATCCACAAAGATCAGAGAATTAAAACTTATTCATCAAGAGTGGTGAACATATATTGAATGATCTGGAATTGATAATTGGATGGGTCATGCATGTAATTTGTGTACTAGAAGAACTACCCTGTCTTTACTTAAGATGCACAGCATTTGACCTTCCTGCATTCAAATTTCAGTGGGGTCAAAATCTGGAGCTGATGCATGATTGTGTTTTGACATATCCCGATCGTGTCCAAAGTTTGTACTTCACATTCCTCTTTGTTCTCCATGCAGTGACTAAAGTAAGTATTCTTTTGCATGCCCTTCCTTTTGACAACCCAAATTCCAATTCTTACTGTTAAAACTGTACCGATTGTTTGTGGGTTCTTAAATGTTTTTTAGGCAGCAGATTACTAGGAGCAGGCTGAGTATGACACTGGTAATCATGAGGAAGACCTGAAAACGCAGTCTTTGATGAGGCAGCTACTCTACAATCCTAAACTCCAAGCTGCATGTCCTCTACCAGCAAAGCTCTGGAAAGGTCAAAGCGGACCCCAACTGAAGCAGCAGATTCAAAACCAATTCAGAAACATTAGGTTTGTCTCTCAGCATTTGCTTCACTAGTAATTAGTTTATGCTGGATCCTGGATGAAGCATGAGCACCTTGATGTGGAAAAAGTACTGATTTCATCCACAAATTGCAGTGCATTAATGGATTGTGTGGGCTGCGAGAAGTGTCGGCTTTGGGGAAAGCTTCAGGTTCTTGGTCTTGATACTGCATTAAAGATCCTCTTTTCTGTTGATGGCCAAACTCATCCAAATCAACCTGTGAGTTCTTGCAGCTCTTAATTTATCTCTCCTTGTATTTTCTTCTGTTCTAAAAACTGGACCAGATTGGTTGTTTCTAATTACGTTAACCAAAAACTTGCCTGCTGGTTTGGTTATCCCCATGTCTACTAAGAAATTTGAGGAAAAGAAAAGGAAAAGAGAAAACTAAGAAAACAAATCAAAGCAAGACAATAAATTTTTTAAAACTAAGGAACAGCATGTGCATGGATGGATCAATTTCGAAAGTCATGGATACATGTTTATCTCATATATTTCTTTGTGCATGCAGTTGCAGCTGCAACGAAATGAAGTGATTGCTTTGATAAATCTGCTAAATCGACTCTCTGAATCCGTCAAATTTGTTCATCAAACTGGACCTTCAAAGAACATTGTGCACGGGGGGTGGATTGTTGATCCTGCTATACAAGCAATCGGCATATGACAAAAAGCATGGGGGTTGCTGACGACCGGGCTGAGGTATCTCACCATGTATTCAACACATCCTTTTTGTTATATACACATCCATGGTATCCTGCAGCAGGAGGGTGCAGGCATGGAGACTTATTTGTGAATCATATTTGCAGGTTTGGGAAGCTTATAATTACAAATGTAAGTTGATCCCCCAATCTTCAAATACCAATTTTGGAAGCAGTGCAAAGCATATATCACACACTGATTCGTTGACCATGTAAGTCAAATGTAAATTGTAAGATCCACGTCATACTGGATCAAGAGATACAAATGCCAAGCAGAAAATTCCAGACATAATAATAATGTTGTTACAGAGACTGACTTATACATATGAAACATAATAATGTAGACACAACAAAATAGTGCCATTAAATTATGTGGATCTTTTTGAACTTGGCTGTAGGCTTTCTTCTTTTCTCTAGATACATGTAGATGCCAATGAATAAGAAATTTGTCAAAACCCCGATGCACATACCCACTTTGCCAGATTCCGACATCACTGCTAACGTGCCAGAAAAAAATGCCATCACCATCCAAGTAATGGAATGCTGAATGAGAGTTGTGCTTGTAGGTATGGCTAATTGAAATTTTATGATTGTTCCGATTAACTCAATGAAGATTGCGATAAATGCGAGGGAAAAGGCTGCCACGTCAAGCGTAATAAAGAATACGAAAAATTTAGAATCCTGTAAAGCTGCCGTTCCGTCGCTTTTAAATCCGCCAGGAACGTTGAGCCCCGCTGCGAATGTGACGGAGGCGATAAGCGTTGCTACAAGTAGAATGGTATCACGTCCTTTTGGTACTTGATCCGAATGAGCTTGGCGCTTCTCTCTCTTGTGTGCAACGCTGCCCGGAGATTCCGGTTTCTTGATATCGGAAGTGATCTGTTGTTGGAAAAATGGGATACCAACTGAACGCCCCAGGTGATCCAAAACATGAAGATCACGTAAATTTATGCTTTCCTAAAAACATAGAGAGAAAAAGTAGATATTAAGAGTTTTTCTATTTAAAACCCACATTGGAAAATCAACTATGCTTTGTAACATTTATTAAGAGTTTTTCTATTTAAACTCCACTTTTTTTTTATTCACCCCAAGACTTAAATTGTTAAGCTCTTTAAGTTTTATTATTTTATAAAAAGACAAAAAAAAGTTATTCAACTTAATACTTAACCCTAGAACATGTATAAACACATTTATTTTATAAAAAGAAATTGTGAAATTTTGAATTAGAAGTTGAGGTGAACTTAGAATATGGTGTGAACAAAGAGAAGTGCGGAGTTTAAATAGAAAAACTCTTTATTAAATAGGGTACAAAAACACATCGCAAATAACTATTTAGTGTTATAAATGGTTATTTAGTCTAGTGATATTTCCATGTTATGCTTGAAATTTCGTCACAAAACAAAAGTCTCGAGCATTGAAGGAGAAAATAAAAAATATATATATATATATGTGTGTGCGCGCGCTTTTTTTTCTATACAAATGTGTAAGAGAAACCTTTTTGATGGGTAACATCTCACGGAGTTTCTTGTGATTGAACAATAAGAAATAGATTAAATTATTAATGGTCTATGAACTATACCACGAGTTGTCAACTCCATCAATAGTATCCTCTTTAGGGCATGTTTACGTATCAGTAATGGGTATGAGAGGAAAGGGAATGATTTCCATTCCTGACTTCCCCTGCGTTTACTTGCAATCAGGAATGAAAAAATAAGTGGGCCCTACCTCAAAATCCGTAATCACATTCCCTCAAAACTAGGTATCAGATCGACTAGGGGGGACTAGTCGATACGATTCCCATTCCTGCTTTCTCTTATTAACTTCCAAAAATACCCTTACCACTTTACTATAATTCCAAAATAACTCAAACCCTAAAAAAAAATAAAAATACACGCCAGAAGGAGTTCAAACAACTCAAACCCTTAACGTTACAACACAGCCTCCCTGAAGCAGCAGAAACTATGTAAGTCACTCCATCTATCTATCTATCCACCTTTTTCTTTTTCTTCTATCTTCTGTCTTCACATTCATCGCAAAACAAAGTATGATCATGGATAAATAAATTGATGATATTGTCATAGTTAACTATGTTGGTAGTATATGAATGAAGAGAGATGGCGTTGGGTTTGGAAAATCTTATAGCTGGTGCAGAATGTATTTTGTCAAAGTGGAATGTATGGCAAGTGGTTTGTATGGCAAGTCGTTTCCACATTACTATGCACTTGGAGAGATATACGGAAAAGATCGTGCTATTGGAACAAATGCTGGAAATGCTGATGATGATGAAGAAGACGTTAGGCGAGATGATGCAAGTGTTCATCAGAATAGAAGTGTGGGTGATGATTTTATTGAGGAGATGTTTTCACATCCTGATGGTGGGTCACAATATGGGGGTTTAGAATATGACGGATCTCAATTTGATGATGTTGAGGATTTAGAAGATGATGAGACAACTTTTACACAACCAAATCCCCAACCCTCAAGTGCCCAACAACGTGCCCAACAGAAGAGACCCGCACAAGATGTAGCAAGTGGTCCAAGTAATCCTCGTAGGAAGGTAAATGCTTTGAATGAAATGTCTAACAAATTTGGACTTATGGCTGAAGCCGTAGCCGGAATGGCACCTCAACTTGCAGGTTTGGTTAATGTTCTTTCAACAGAGAAGGATCTTGCTGATATGCAAGCTAAACTTGGTGGTGAATTGAGGAAAATAGAATTCCTAACTCCTTTGCAAGTATTTCGTATCACCAATATTTTAGCCAAAGAGCACGATTTGCTGAGGGTCTTCTTTACCATGACTGATGAAGAAAAAAAAGATTATGTATTTAATCTTATGGAGCATGGCTTATAGTGATTGCGATTGATGAGTAATGGGTGAATGACTTTTGTGGAGATTATATATCTCTTCTTTTGGTAGTTTGACTATTTTGTATTTAATCGTATGAAGATTATGCAAATTATTATTATTTGATTATTTACTAGTTACGTAGGTGAAAGATAAATATTTATTGGAGTTTATTTTGTGAATTTTATTTGCTTATGTTAGTTTTGGATGTGCTCTTTGCAACTGCTTAGCCCTTAGGTGACTTCTTTTGTGAATTTTATCTCACTTGATCAAAGATTTCTTAGCCAGGTTAGCTTGTCTAGCTTTTGGTTCAGAATAAATTGCTGATAATTTTCTTTGATAACGGATTCCCTCTTACTGATTAATTCAAAACCCATTTTCCTATAGCTTTTGGTTTTGGGTGAATTTTATATATGTGATGTGGTGAAAATGTGTAGGGCATTTTAGTAATCAAATTAATTTGGATTCTGATTCATGAAAATTAGTAAACAATAACAATGGGAATCAACCCCATTCCTTTACTAATTTCGTATGTTTAGTAAACAGCTTAATGGGAATGATTCTTCCCATACCGATTCAGTAGTTCCCCGATTCCTAAATTATCTGATTCCTTACTTTCTCCATTACTGATACGTAAACATGCCATTAGAACATTTGTTGCACTGCTGGTTCTTTATGTCAAGTCTGTCTATTAGTGGCCAATTTTTTAGGGGCAAATAGGAGTTTTCATACCCAAAATTTAGGAGCAAATAGGTCTTTCCCTGTTCTTTCTTCTTTATATTTTGGTTTTAGTTTTATTTAATTATTTTTTCTTATTTAATTATTGCTTTTTTAGTTTAATTCTTTTTATAAATATTTGGAATGAATTTCTAAGTTTATCCATACCTTAACGGAAAATTTGACAGAATTTCCAAGTTCACCCTAAGGCCAAATTATGATCAAACTATACTCAACAAATCCTAGAGCTAGTAGAAGTTGAAGGTGAAAATGAAAATATGAGTTTTTATATCTATACAAATATGTGTCCGTGTATATTACTGCATACCTTTTCGCCGAAATTGTCACCAAGAAAATAGTCAACGGCCTGTGAGAATTCCTCATTAATAGCAGTCTTGTCCACTCTACGATCATGTGTCAAAGTTGTTATAATTTTGCGATTGTGTTGACGGGCAGCTAGATGCAAAGGAGTGTTTCCATCGTTATCTACTTCATTTATAAGTCCTGCAAGCTTAGGGTTCTTCAATATATAATTCACAACATTTATTTGTTCTCCTAAAACTGCAGCATGTAGAATCGTTTGGCCTTTGTCATTGAGCAAATCACAGGTATCAGGTCGACGTCCAATCATCTCTTCCAATATTTTGGTGCAGCCTGCATAGGCTGCGACATGAAGAGCCGATATTCCAGATTTGTCTAAGATGTAAGAAGCATCACTATCGAGTTGCAAGAGCACTCTTGCAGCTTCAAGATTTCCTCCCAAGGCTGCATAATGTAAGGGAGTCCACCCAAGTTCGTCGACTTCTCTTATTATACCAGGCTTTTTGGACACCATGGTCTCCACAATGCCTAGCACAGAGGAAAAAAATTAGAGCTGGTTTATGGGCAAGGAGCTGAGAATTTCTTCAATGACGATTTGGACACCACATGAAGCAATCCCAAATATATATACGCAGAGGTGACGCCGATTTGGACACCCCTCTCATATTTACAGAAAGTATTTGCCTTACAAAATCTAGCAGAAGAATATTTCTTTGTATATTTTAAATATGAGAGGGGTATCAGTTGATGTTTACCTCTCCCTGTAAGATGTTTGCGAGTTACTGCCATATGCAAAGCCGTCACACCATTAGTCCCATGAAAAGAAGGAAATATAGGAGACTCATTTAAAATATAAAGAACAATGTTTGCATAGCCATTTCTAACAGCTAGGAACAACGGCGACTCATTGGCGCTATTAGTGAAAGAACACAAGTGAGGATCGGCCTCCACTAACAGAGTCACCACACCAGCATGTTCATTGCGGACAGCAACATGCAACGCAGTATCCTTTTGTGAATTCGTCTTTCGGAGTAGCTCTTTATGAGCATTCGCATCAGCTGGCCCACTCTCCTGATCAGCTGGATCAATTAGTGTTCTCTGTGCGTGTTCGATGAGAAACTTTACGACTTCATGACAGCCTACTCTTGCAGCAACGTGCAAGGGAGTGTTGCCTTTCTTGTTGGTGGCCCAAAACAGGGGAGATTGATCATCAAGCGGGGCGTTTATGAAGAAATCTATTTGCTTGAATTCAGCTGCGACGTGGAGTATATTGTTGTCTTTAGGAGTTTTCTGATCAAGAAAACTATTTGATACTTTGCTATCTCTTGCTCTTCTCAAGAAACCAAGGTCTCCTGATCTTGCCGCCTTATAAAGGGAAGGATCCATGGCCTTGAACTCCCTCTCCCAGCTTTCTCACGGCTAGTTCAAGTACTTAATTATGAACTCCCTCTCTCTTAAATTGTGTTCTCAAAATCCTTCTCTATCTCTCTGTATGTCTGAGGACCACACATCTGGTCCCTAGCCGCCATCAGTATGTCCTCATACAGGACCTCAGCTCAAGTCGTTGGCTTGTTTCTGTGTTGTATATTATGTTTGGACTTGAGTCCTCTTCCGTGTTAAACTTAATTACTTAATTACTTAATTGTAAAGTCCATGTTTGAATGTTTACTAAAGCGAAGCCTCCGGATTTTCTATGTAGATGTCGGCAAGCGAACAACTAGAGAAGGGGAAAATGTCCTACTACTCCATCAAAGGAGACCGGGTGAGAGAGACGTGTGGCACTGATATACAAGTTCTTTTGCCACGCGGAAGAGGATTTGTTGTCCCTGTTTTGCGTATGTCCCTTGCCTTGGAGGGTGCCGTGGACCCCCGTATGTCCCCCCGTTTTTCCTTCTTTCTGCTCCGAAGAGCTATACAATAATGAATGCCCCAGGTTAGATTGTTTCAAAATCCAAAAGATTTCAGCCAAATTTGAAGTCAGTTGCGTCAGCCATACTAACCCAATGGTTTTGATTTAATCATTTTTAAATCAAAGTGTTAACGTGGGCTTGTAACTAAATAGAGTATTAAAGTATTTTTTTTTTGGGAAACCCTAGCCCCCTTTCTCCCAAAAAACACTTTTCGAGCCTTTTCTACTTTGAGGGGGGAAGAAGCCATTGTTCTTCCCCCCTCTCCCCTCTTCGCTTCCTCTCTTCCTCCTTTCACATATTTCCTCATTTTCAGAGACAAAGGGTATTCCCTATTTGTCTTAGTTTTGTTATGATTTTCATCTAACCATTATTGGCTGCTGCGGCTCAACGTCAGATCTTCACCTGCATTTCGACGTCGGATCTCCACCACCATCTTTTTTGCAATTTCTTTATGTTTGGAATAAGCTAATTAGATACATTCATTAAACTTGTAGCGATGCTATTTCTTTCATACCAATTTACAAAATTTATGTATTTCAACCATATCTCAGTTTATGAGTTCCCCACCACAATGACCAGCATGCTACAATCACTTTTGATAAAGCCCACAAACACAAAAAATATAAATAAAAGGAAGAACTTGAAACCATTACCCAATCAAAATCTTCTAGCACAATAATAAAGTCCACCGACACTAAAAAATAATAATAAGGAAGAACTTGAAACTATGACCACTAAAAAATAAAAGCTTTATTTACCAAAAATCTTCTAACACAACAATGTACAACAACTTAGATGGACAGCAGTTTCGAAGAATAGGATTTTTTTTTCTTTTTCTTTTTTCATTCTTGAGAAAAGAGAAGCCCCAGATCTGGAGCTAATGGCTTCTTCACTCATTTCTTGTCTTGTAACTAAAAGAGAATAGTCCAAAGGAATTATGTTTGAGCTTGAAGACAACAAGGTTAGGACAATGGAAAAATCAACACGGGACCTGACTTGGATTAGCCTTATCTTGTCAGCAGTCACATGAATTCTTTACTTTGAACACATTCTTAGATGGCTATAGTGATTTAGGGAGGATGTTGTACTTCTGTTTTTACCTTTTGGGGCTAATTTACTTGGTTCAAATGATAGGCCAAGCTCTGGTGTGACTGTCCCTTTTGGACCGAAGATGGTATGTGCCTGTTGCGTGACTGCAGCATCTGTGAATGCCCAGAAAATGAATTTCCAGAACCTTTTAAGAGGCCCTTGCTCCAGGGCCTTCCACCTGACAGTTTTGTGTGTCAAGAGGGAAAGCAGCAGGGGACTTTTGACTGGACGCTAGACAGTAGAGCTTTCAGAGGCTGGGTTGAGACAGATAATCCTTGGACAAATGATGAGGAGACGGATAATGGTAATTTACAATATATGTCATGGACTGTGTGTTGCATAAGCTATTGTCTGTCGGAAGCTGGCATCTTTTGGCATTTCAATTAGAAAGCATTTAGATATGGTTTAGTTATGAAGTGGTACATTTAAATTCACAAACTTGTTTTCTCATTGCTTGTACCCCGCAATTTGGTTGAATGTCAGGTTCATGACTGATGATATGGTAAATGGTTCCTGAATGTAAACATTACCTCAGATTTTATGTTTATTATTTGTTCTTTTCATGTCTTACACCTGCTGTATTCTTGTACTAAAAGGTTTGTTCTTTTTAATAATATTTTGTAACGATTGACTCGACTTTCAATCTGAAGGTGAGATGACATATGTGAACCTTCTATTGAACCCTGAACGTTACACTGGCAATGCTGGTCCATCACCAAGAAGGATATGGGATGCTGTGTATTCTGAAAATTGCCCGAAATGTGAGTTCAACCTTTTCTTATATCTTTGTGGAGAATTTGACTGCTCGTAACATTTTATGTTTAAAATGTTTTAGATCTTACTTTCTTATTGAGGTTATCTATCGCCAGTCCAACTCCTGCAATAGGGGGTAATGAGACACTTAAATCTGAGGCTAGGTTGCATATCAATATGTTTTACTCAATGTTTTTTGTTTGTTATTCTGCAGATTCATCTCAGGACATTTGCCAGGAGAAAAAAGTATTATACAAATTAATATCTGGTCTTCACTCCTCAATTTCGATCCACATAGCTGCTGATTATCTTCTTGATAAGACTACTAATCTGGTTCTCCTTCTGCCTCATATCATGTGACTATTTTTCTTTGGTGCACCAAACGTACTGAGGAGTGAAGGAGAACATCGGTTGAATAGTACCGATTCCAATTTGAGTGTGAGGTGGAAATCGGATTGTACCGGACCTCGTCCACCCCTAATTTTAACCATAACTTAACACTGCTATGTTATGTAAATCAAAAAATTTGGGCCAAAGCATCTGATGTCGAAGGGAAAATGCACATGTCGTTTGAGTAATACTTCAGAAGAATTATAACCCTCCGTTTAATGAGGGAAAATAACTCGAAATTTAACTTCCTTTGTTTGTCAACTTAAGCCCGGAATTTATGACATGACGTGTGAAAAAAATCGTGAAAATTGGAGCATCAAATTCTTGAGTTTAATTTCCACTAAAATACGTGTCATTTCACAATTTCCATAGTGTCATTTACAAAATTTGACATACATAACTCCAAACAATGAAATCATCAATTGACAATTATTGAAATGATGGAAATCTAAATTATGTCCTTTTAGAATTCTATGTAATTTTCAATTCATTCATCGAAACAAAGGGTAAAGAAATGTAAAACAAGAAAAGCACAATAAATAAAAGTTCACATAACTTATCTATATATATATACAATTCCGATCTCTTGGACCACAGGAGTCCAAGAGATTTGTGGTCACTCACCGTTGGATGTAAATTCAACGGTTCACTCAATCTTGAACTCCTTTTAAGAAACTTTTTTGAACCATTAGATTAATATCCAACGGTGAGTGACCACAATTTCTTGGACTCCTGTGGTCCAAGAGATCAGGACTGTATATATATATATATATATATATATATATAAAGCAAAAGGCAGAGAATGATGAAACATTCCAAATACCAGAAAATGCCCTTGGTTAATTCAAATATTAAGAATTAAAATTATTAATTAAATGAGGATAATATGGTAAATTCACATATTTTCATATTAAAAAAATTAAAAAAACAGAAATTAAAAGAAAATTCATATAATGAATCATATTTTTATGAAACACAGCTACTCATTATTTTTTTTAATTCAAATTTACAAATTATAAAAATAAACATAAAAGCTTCTTGCAGGGACAAAAATGCGTGCGGAGAGGCTAAAGATAAAAAAATTAATAAGAAACACTTAATAAAACTAATCAGAAAACAAAAACAAAAAAGACTTATAAGTTACACGGTTGACAGCCTGGCCGGTTGTTTCTCCTCAATTTTCGATGCATAGTCCAAATCACGTGCATCGAAAGAAGTGCCACCCCGAACCCACCAATTACATTGAGAATAACATCAAACGGAGGTTGACCCGTAAAGGGTTTTGCTCTAAGTGTAAGCATTCTGCGGCGTTCGGGCGTCACTGCCATCGTGGCCGAGAAAAATGCTACCAGCAACCCTCCGATGGAATACCGAATGAGACTTTCAGGTGTGGCTATTTCGATTGACGAGATACGTATTGGATTTGATTCGTTATAGATTGCAATAATTGCGAGCATAAAGGTTACCTGGTTGAAAAACTGAAATACTTTGAAAAATGTATCTTCCGATAGAACTGACTTTCCGTCGCTTTTAAATCCACCCGGCGGGGTTACAGCTGCTGCAAAAGTGACGGTTGCGATAAGCGTCGTCACCACTAGTTTGGTATCTAGTCTTTTCAAGGCCTGATTGGAAGTAGATTGCTGGCTTCGCCTCTTGTGTTCAATGGCCGATGTGCCGGGCGTATCCTTCTCTGAAGTTTCCGGTTTGTTGAAATCATCGCTGATTTTTTGTTGGAAAAATGGACCGCCTACGCAGGACCCCAACTGGTGCAAAACCAGACTGTCAATAGTTCCCTGAACAATACACAGAGAGAGATAGAGTAAACTTGTCAAAGATTATTAAAAGATCCTTTTCAAAACAGAAAAAAGAAAAATAATAGATCAATTTCAATTCCAATAACATTATTTATGTATGCGTGCACCTGTATTGCGTACCTGTTCTTCCCTATTTTGACCAAGAAAAATATCAATGGCTTTTGAGACCTTTTTATTGACAGCAGCCTTGTCCACTCTATGGTCGGCCGTCAAAATGGAGATAATTTCTACTTTCTTGTACTTAACAGCGATATGCAAAGGAGTGTTTCCGTCTTCATCAGCTTCATTAATAAGTCCCGTAAGTTTAGGCGTCCTTAATATGTACTCAACCACCTTGCCTTGTCCACCTAAAATTGCAGAATGAAGAACCGTTTGGCCCTTTGAATTAACCAAATCGCAAGTATCAGGTTGATATCGAATTAACTCTTCCATCACTTTGGTGTGGCCTGCATAGGCTGCAACATGGAGAGCTGACATTTTCGATGATAAGTCCATGATATAAGAAGCAGAACTATCAGATTCCATCAGTAGTTGAGTAGCTTCAACGTTCCCTGTGAATGCTGCGTAGTGCAAGGGAGTCCATCCAATAGCATCAACTTCTTTGATTAGGTCTCGATTTTTGGACACCAGAATCTCCACAACGTCTACCATATTGATATAGGAAAAACTAAAGAGGTGAGAGGTAGTGAAAATTTCCACCAAAATAAAATCCTCGTAATATAAAATCAACACATTTCATCAGGTGATGCGTACCTTTGTCTTTGAGTTGTTCCTGAGTCACTGCGGCATGCAAAGCTGTCAATCCGTTTGTCCCCTGAAAAGAAGGAGAAACGCCAGACTCGTACGCCTTCAAAATACAATGAACAATGCTTGGAGTGCCTTTTCTAACAGCTAGGAACAAGGGCGACTCATTTGCCTTATTAGTGAAACAACACAATTGAGGATCGGCTTCCATTAACCGAATCGCAACTTCATCGTGATTGTATCGAACAGCAAGATGCAACGTTGTGTCGTTATCCGAGTTTTTCACTCGGAGTAACTTGTTTTGAGATTCATCATCAGCTGGTCCGCTCTCCTCGTCACCTCTTTCCATGTGATGAAGCGATTTCCTTGCATGTTCAATGAGGAACTCAACTACTTCAACACATCCTACTTTGGCAGCAACGTGCAGTGGAGTGTCACCCTTCTTGTTGGTGGCCCAAAACAGTGAAGATCCATATTCAAGTGGGATGTCATTGAAGAATTTTATTTGTTTGAATTCAGCTGCAATGTGAAGAACATTGTTGTCTTTGGGTGTTCTCTTATAAAGAACATCTGGTAATTCATCACCATCTTCAATCCTTCTGAACAAACCCACATCGCCGGATGTTGCCGCCTCATATACCAAACGATCCATGACTTTGAACTTTGTATGACTAATTTTGGGATTTTGGTGATAAGTTTGTAAATGCAAGAAACAAAATGACAATAATGTAAATACGATAAAATAGATTAAAGCGATAAAAATTGAATTAAACTTAAATTTAAAGACAACTGAAAGTTCATTGCAAGAAAGTAAGCTTGCATAGTTACACTAAGAAAATGAAGAACTTGAATAATCTAAAGTGCTAGAAAATAAGGAATTGAAAGGTGCAATATAAAATTTTGTGTGTTCACTGGGATGTCTTTTCCTCTTCTTCTGAGAGACAATTTTGCCATTAGATGGCCTTAATTGACTTATCTTTGAAAATACTTCCAAAATGTATTTCAAAGCTCTAGATTCCCCACCAATTTCCCAACCACCACCAATAATTCTTATCAATAATTCATATACTAAGCAGGTCTTGACCTTTTGCTCCCACCCGTGAACACTGCCTTGACATTTGCATCTCTCTGAAGCCTTGCCTGCCTCTTATCCAACTACTGTTCAAAGAGGAATGCTATTCACCACCACCAATAATTCTTATCAATAATTCACATACTAAGTAGGTCAATGTAAACGCTTGACCTTTTGCTCCCACCCGTGAACACTGCCTCGACATTTGCATCTCTCTGAAGCCTTGCCTCCCTCTTATCCAACTACTGTTCAAAGAGGAATGTTATTCACAATCGCTCAAACTTTTTTTTTGGGCAAAACCCTGTAGTTTTCAACTTTTACCATTAAAATTCATATAGTTTCAATTTCGTCATTTTTACCACTGTAAATTAAGAGTCCAAACAATTCAAGAACACTTCTCCATTTCTGTCAGATTCCTTTTAGTAATGTTAGAGGGGCATTACGGTCAAATCAAGAGAAAAACTTTCAGCATTATAGCTCAGTATCCCTAGCCAATGAAATGATGCCAGCTGTGAATCATTTTTATTTCCTTTCCCTCTCCCCTTCCACTCGCCCTGTCGCACAATACTCCTCCTCGGTTGTTTTTTATCCCTTTGTTCTCGTCTGAACTTTCAACCTCCTCCCCCTTTAAATTCTCTCTCTCCTCCGTCCAGACCAAGCTCTTCTCCCTCCTCAGCCATACCTCTGCCACTCTCCTCTTTTGTTATGGAATACAAATTTGGCTTGTAAAACCCAAAGCTTTTTGTAACCCAAAAACACAAAACCCCAAGCTTAAAAGTAAAATATAAAATATTATCTGTCAAACTGTTGCTCCTGCATTTTGATTGTGTTGGTCATCCCTGTTTTTGGGGCTTTTGTTTCTAATTTCTTCTTTTCATATAAAAAAAAAAGGATCCCTTCCCCCAAAATCATAGTTCTCTGCTCATATTTCTTTTGTCTGTATATTTTTTGGTTCACATTGATGGGTAATGATTCACTCTTGAAATTGGTTTTGTTTTTGTGGCTTTCTTCCCCATTCTCAATTAGCTGAGAGTTCACATACCATTGAAAATTTTCAGTTTATCGGCCCTGTGAGTTGGAAGAGAGACTTAAGAATTGAGATTAAAAAGGGAGGGTAGTGTTGAGGTTTTAGACCAGAAAAAAAAAGAAAAAAAAAGGAGGGTTGCAGGCCAGGTAGAACGCAAGGTAAGATGTAAATAGAAGTAAAAAACCAGAAAAATAAAAAAATAAAAAAAGGAGGAGGAGGAGGGTTGCAGGCCAGAAGGAACGGAAGGAAAGGGAAAGGAGAAAAAATCAAGGACGATTGCGGGCCAGGGAGAGCGGTAAAGGAAGAGGGAAAGGAAATTAAAAAATTCACAGCTGGCATGAGGTTCAGCATCCAAATAGCATGAAAGCTTTAATGGAAAAAGTATGGAGTTGGTGATGATGACCAGTATGAGGTTCAGCATCCAAATAGCAAAAATGATGGCTTTGGCTTGGAGAAGAGGGCAATTATTGAATCTTGTATTGTATTCTACTACAATCTGAGCTCTCTCAAAGCTTTTCTTTTTCTCTGAACATTTTTGGGTGCTGGCTTCTCAGAGAAGACGCAATCACTCACTCTGAAACTTACTACAGAGCACTGCAAGGCTCTGCATTTTTTATTTTTTTATTTTTGTTATTATTAATATTTTATTGTTTTTGTAATTACAAGAGATTTTACCTTAATGCCCCTCCACTTATTCAATAACTAACGGCAACAGCTGATGCTCTAACAGAATTAAAAGGAATCTAACGGAAATTGAGAAGCATCCTCGAATTGCTTGGACTCTTAAACTGGTAAAAGTTGAAAACCACAGGAACTACAAGTGTCGTTTGCTTTCTTTTTTTCTTCTTCTACCTGACTTGTTTGTTGCGGTTTCTCTATCCATTTTTGTCTATAATCGCACTACAGGCAAAAGTTTTGGTACATTGCTATCTCTAGCTATTTGATACATTGCTATCTCTAGCTTTAGGAGTTTTCTGATTAAGAAAACTATTTGATACATTGCTATCTCTAGCTGTTCTCAAGAAACCAAGGTCTCCTGATCTTGCAATCTTATAAAGGGAAGGATCCATGGCCTTGAACTCCCTCTCCCAACTTTCTCACGGCTAGTTCAAGCTCCCTCTCTCTTAAATTGTGTGTTATCAAAATCTCTCTCTCTCTCTCTCTCTCTCTCTCTCTCTGAGGACCACACATCTGGTCCCTAGCCGCCATCAGTATGTCCTCATACAGGACCTCAGCTCAAGTCGTTGGCTCGTTTCTGTGTTGTATATTATGTTTGGACTCGAGTCCTCTTCCGTGTCAAACTTAATTACTTAATTGTAAAGCCCATGTTTGGATGTTGACTAAAGTAAGGGCAGCCTAAGTGTCGGCAAGTGAACAACTAGAGAAGGAGAAAATGTCCTACTACTCCATTAAAGGAGACTGGGTGAGAGGGAAATGATATACAAGTTCTTTTGCCACGCGGAAGAGGATTTGTTGTCCCTGTTTTGGATGTTCCGAGTACATTACGTGGTTGGTATATCATTTAATAGACGGAAGACATATGAAATATTTGCAATGCAGCCCGTCACATGTTATAAAAAGAAATGCAGTAAGTTGGACAATAATTCCACATGTCCTATGTTTATTAAATAGTATACTAGCCACGTGATGTACCTGAAACATATAAAAATTTATCCTTGCGCTAAAGGGTGCCAGTGCTCCACCGTATGTCCCCATTTTTCTTTCTCTCTCCTCCCAAGAACTATACAAAAATGAATGGCCCAGATTAGATTGTTTAATCCAAAAGATTTCAGCCAAATATGAAGTCAGTTGCAACAGCCATATTAACCCAATGGTTTAGATATAATCATCTTTAAATCCAAATGTTAACCAACATCTATGTTATAAACAAAGGTCCAGATTTTCATTTTAAACGGGACTGTGCTCATGTTTCTATTAAAGGTAGCATGGGTGAGATTTTTTTTCATTAGAATTGGGCTACATTATTGTAGGAAATTTCGCATCACAAGGAAAGGACAACCAGCCCCAAATACATCGCATAAAGATGGATCCACGACATACACCTTGAGGCCCATAAAACAAAAGGGCCTATCAAAACAAAGCCCCGTCAAATTATGCGTGTCACGAACTATTTGCGGCTAGTCTTTTTCATGACTAATGATGGCTCTCCATATAAAACTGCCGTGCCGTTGTTTTTTTGTTAAAATTAATACATACTTGTGTCTTGAATAATATAGAATAATTTAAAAAAAATTGAGAGAAATTGACAAGTTAAAGTCGGTTCTACACTAAAAACATCCTACTAGTTATATAATGTATTGTAACTAGATTCTAGATTTATAGGACAACTAGTGGCTGAAAACACTTTAGAAAGTCGGTTATTGTGCAACAACCGACTTGACTAGTTATTTGCCAACTTAGAGAGTCGGTTTAGCAACTCTATAAATATGCAAGCAGCCCACTTATGTAATCAAGCAAGAAAAGTTGAAAACTACCAGCTGCCCTTTATCCAACTAAGTCTCTAAAGCTTTGTAACTTTCCTCCTCCATTCAAAAAAAATTACCTGGTTACTTTTTCAAGAAGTTTTCCATTCCAGATCAAGCTATTGTCCTAAACACTAAACCAACTATTTCCTAAACCTTTCCATCCCATAAACCAATACTTTTAAGTCCTCCCGGCATGGTTAAAGCTGCTGCAAATGTGACAGTTGCAATAAGCATTGCTACTACTAGATTGCTATCGAATACTTTTGAGGCCGCCTGTGTAGAAGTAGCTTCCAACTTTTTTCTGTTGTCCATAATTGCTTATGTGCTAGATGTATTTTTGTGATTTGGATTCCGAAGTTGTTTGGGCTCATTAGTGGATAAGTGTCGTTACCACTAGCTTCGTTTCAAGGCCTGATTTGAACTAGCTTGCGCCCAGTTTTGCCACTTATGTCCAATGGCGGCCGGTGTGCAGGGCGTATCCTTCTCTGACGGTTCTAGTTTGTTTAAATCATTGCTATTTTTTGTTGGAAAAATGTACCACCCACGGAGGACCCCAACTGCTGCAACACTGGACATCTGTTGATAATTTCCGAGAGAGAGAGAGAGAGAGAGAGTGAGTACACCATAGAAGATGTCAAAATAAATGATTATTTTTAACCTAACTTCACTCACTGACTGGGTAATAAAAAGTAGGAAAAAAATAAACTAAACAAATGATAAGGAAAACAGATTATTGTATCACGTTGTATGTTACATTTTTAAATCTGCTTGTATTGATGGAATCTACTTTTATTAAAACACCATACACAAAGTGATATAATAATATGATCTCCTTAATGTTACTATCAAAAATCAATATATTTTTAATTCATTAATCATTAGATGGATAGGACCATACGGAGAATATCTTTTTTTTTTCTTCTTCTTTGTTTTGTATGGTTTCCCGCTTGAACATAGAATCCATTGCATGCGTACCTGTACTTCAATACATTGACCAAGAAAAATATCAGTGGCTTTTGAGAGTTATTTATTGATAGCAGTCGCGTACACTCTCGTGTCAGCATTCAATCAGGTCAATCAGGTCAATCAATTAACTGACATGCATTCATCCCATTGTTCTCTCGTGTGCAACGCTGCCCGGAGATTCCGGTTTCATGAAATCGGAAGTGATGTTTTGTTGGAAAATTGGGATACCAACTGAAAGCCCCAGGTGATGCAAAACCTGACGATCAAGTAAACTTATGCTTTCCTAAAACCATATCGAGAAAAAGTAGATATTATAAGCGCACATTGGAAAATTAACTATGCTTTGTAACATTATTATTGTGAGAGCGATTTTCGTTCCACAAGAATATTCGTCTAAGATTCTTTTGTTTTTTTCGCTTTTCTTTCTCCTTACAAAACAAATCGGAGTAAAAAGACCACACCCGGGGGTGTTGGCCAAAAGTCCTTCGATACTTAAGTTGGGTTGGATGTTTCAAGGAAAACCCAGTGGACGGAGCCGTGTGTGGTGGCCGGAGCCTTGTGTGAGAGAGAGAGAAAGAATATGACGGCTAGGGTTTGTGAAGAACAATTTCTGCAGAGTTTTAGTAGGAATTTAGATGTACCTCAACCCTTGTGTGTGACCATCTTTTTATAGTGGTCTCGGAGGCTAGGATTTCAGAGGAATAATTTCGTAGATGGAAAGAGATTATTCCTCCTCGATTTGGAATTGATTTGATTAATTTGGGATTTGATTTATTAGGGTAAGTCAAATCCCTAATTGTGGTAGAAATCAAATCAATTCCCAATTTAATTTGGTAACTCCTCATTTAATTGGGAATTGTGGTAGGAATCAAATCAATTCTCAATTTAATTAGGTAATCCTCAATTTAATTGGATAATTCCCAATTAAATTGAGTAACTCCCAATTAGGTTGAGTAATTCCCAATTAGGTCAAATAATTCCCAAATTGAAGGGATTATTTGACCTAAGGTTTTGATTTAATTCGGTTCCCACAATTATTAAATAGGATACAAAAACACATCGCAAATGACTATTTAGTATTGTAAATGGTTATTTAGTTTAGTAATATTTCTATGTTATGCTTGAAATTTCGTCGTAAAACAAAAAGCCTCAAGTGTTAAAAGAGAAAATGAAAATATATGTACTTTTTTCTATACAAATGTGTAAGCGAAACCTTTTTGATGGGTAACATCTCATGGAATTTGTTATGATTGAATAATAGAAAATAGGATAAATTGTTAATGGCTATCAACTATACCACGAGTTCAATTTTTGCCCATAAACTCCATCATGGACAAAAATAGGTTCTTATCCTCCTTCAATTTAAACATATGTTGAACGTACGGGTTCTATTTAGTGGCCAATTTTTTACGGGCAATTTTAGGACCATAAATTTGGGAGCAAATAGGTCTTTCCCTGTTCTTTCTTCTTTATATTTTGGTTTTAATTTTATTTAATTATTTTTTTCTTATTTAATTTATTTTGTTAGTTCAATTCTTTTTTATAAATATTTAGAATGAATTTTCAAGTTTACCCATCAACTTAACGGATAATTTGACAGAATTTCCAAGTTCACCCTAGGGCCAAATTATGATCAAACTTTACTCAACACATCCTAGAGCTAGTAGAAACTTTTTTTGTTGTTGTTTTTGTTGTTGTTGTTGTTGTTGTTGGATAGAGCTAGTAGAAGTTGAAAGAGAAAATGAAAATATGTGTCTTTATATCTATACAAATATGTGTCCGTACTGCATACCTGTTCTCCAAAATTGTCACCAAGAAAAAAGTCATTGGCCTGTGAGAATTCCTCATTAATAGCAGTCTTGTCCACTCTACGATCATGTGTAAAAGTTGTTATAAGTTTTGCGATTGTTAGAGCATCTCAAACAGTCTTTTTAATATCTTTAGAATGTTAAAATATGTGAGTCGTATCATCAAAATATGCTCTAATAATCTTATCAAACTTAGTCTGATGCTGGGGCACATGTTTTTATATTTTTCATTCTTTTACATAACATTGTATTAATTGAGTTGATGTGTCTGCTAGGACACAAAATATTAAAGTAGTAAACAAAAAGTCATTTGATAACTATTTTAATTTTAGTTTTTAATTTTCATTTTGTGCTAGAGTATAGAGGAAAGTGAGAGTTAGAATGGGAGTGAGGATGAGATTGAGAGAGAGGATTAGAGGAGGGGATGAGAGGGTTGAGTAACAAAAGTGAAAATAAAAACTTAAAAGGAAAAACAATTTCAAATAGATTTCAGTTTTTTAGTTTTAGTTTTAACTTTTGTTACTTCTCCCTCCCATCCTCTCCTCTCATCTTCCCTCTCATTCTCACTTCCCTGCTCCCTCATTTTTATTTATACTCTATTCACAAAAAATGAAAACTAAAAACTAAAATTGAAATGATTATCAAACTGGCCAAAAGCTTTTTAAATTGCCACGTAAGTCAATAAACTTCAATTTAAAAAGTTTGGTTTGCTACTACCGTTGAAGATGCTCTTAGGGCTCGTTTGGGAGTGCTTTTGGAGCAGCGAAAATCGCTTCTAAATGGGTGAAAGCGCTTTTGTCTTTTAAAAATGATGTTTGGCAAAAATTGCAAAAGTGCTTTGGGTGAGATCCAAAAGCACTTGGAGTGGTTTTGGAAGAAGCACTTGAGAGGTGCTTCTTCTCAAAAGCGATGCAGGACAAAAACACGGGAAGCACTTGGCTCCCTTTAATGAAACTTTTAAAATACCAAAAATACCCATATTTAATTTTTTTAAATGCCATACTACCCTTTCTTTCTTTTTCTTTTTCTTTTTTCTCTCTTTTTCTCTCCTATTAAAACCAAAACACCGTCTTCCATCCCAAATCAGTGCTACATGAAAGATTTAAAAGAAAGAAAAAAAAATTAAACAAATGCTATGAACAAAAGAACTCAATTGAACAGTCAAATTTCAGACAGATTTTATCTGCTGCAAAGAGTGAGAGACAGATTACGAATGAGAAGAGAATGACTCACAGTTGATGCTTCAACAGAGTTCAAAATGAAATGGGGTCACTTTTCTTCTCTGATGCAATGGAGTCTGTTCTGCTACTATCCATGGAGCAACTTCTTCCCCGTAAAGATACCTCTTACGTAGATCCAAGTGTTCTCGAATCATCTTGTGCACTTCTTCTCTTTTGTTTATTGACTCTGTACAGAATTGTCTTGACAAATAGCCAAGGATGCATCAAGTTATTAGCTACATTGAACGATAGAATATTTCTTGTTTGGTTATAAGTTATAACTAAAAAAATTGTTTTAATTCAATTGCCTCAAAAGAATCCTTTGTACAAATTACCATGTCAATACCTACCGTACTACAACATTCAAAGTTCAAACAAAATGTTATATACAACTACGAGTCAAGAGGCAAAAATAGCATATAATATGCAGGTCAACCAATAAATTTTAAGGTCAAAGGAACTTAGAAGTAAACCAGATTCAGAGCTTTGAAAGTACTAATGGCTGGGAAAATGGGATTACCATGCATTGATGCACTTAATGGAAAAACTATGTTGGCAAAATTGTGATCATTCTTCACGGAGTTTAGTGAGGCTATATCTACCTTCCCATCGCCTTGCAGATCAACACCAGGTTTTGCCTCTGGCGAGGCTGGAGTTACTATAGGGGAAGAGATGGTTGAAGAATAAAATCTAATCCATAGGCATGAGATGGATGACGAATGCGAGAGAATTGCAAATCTACTTATGTCTGGTTAATTCCTTTAAAAATTATACTTGGTGAAGTTCATACTTTTTTATATTTTGGGATCCTATGAATTTTTATTTACTATGTTCATTATAATATTTTGGGATTCTTTAAATTTTTTAAAGTACTTTTAAAAGCACTTTTACTGTGTCAGCCAAACACTCAACAAAATATCAAAAGCGCTTTTATGTAGTGTAAAAACATTTTTAAATGTGACATCCAAACGACAAACTGCTTCTTTTTTAGAAGCGCTTATGTCATAAGCGCTACTGACATAAGCGCTTCGGTAAGAAGCACTCCCAAACGAGTTAGTGAATGAAATATTGAGAAGATCATTAGTTTTCTTTTTACATTTCATTCTCTTTCTTCTTATATATAGTTAATGAATGACATATTAACAAGATCATTAATATCGTTAGTACATGCCTATACATTCCATTACTCGAAGAATATTTTTATTTTTTGAGAGATTACTCAAAGAAATATCAGTAATTAACAATCGACAATTTTTATATCAACAGTCAACTACAATCAAAGGGCTTGAGTAGTTAGAGCATTTACCTATGCACCTGAGGTTCTAGGTTCGATTCCTCCTCCCTCAATATTATTTGTATTGAAAAAAACGACAATAATATATTATCTTTTTGGATCCTTGTACTACTTAAATACAAATACGAAAGATTAGGTGCCCTAAACAAATAAAAACCTAGAACCAATTATGCTGAATTATGAATGACCTAACTTATAAAAATACTTTGGAAAAACTATAAAGCAATGTAAAACAAAAAAGACGCACAACAAATAAAAGTTGACATAACTTATGATAAGGAAACCAATAAGAAACACTTATTAAAACTAATTAGTAAAACCAAAACAAAAAAACCATAAAGACTTATCATGAACTTCTAAGGGCCTGTTTGGGAGAGAAGCATCTCTCACATGTTTCATCATATAATCACTTTAAGTGATTTTAAGTAATTTTTAAGATAAACATATCTCATGTGTTTCTCCATAAATCACTTAAAGTAACGACGTGGCATGTATTTCTCCCTCAATTTTTGAATTATAGTCATATACGCTCTGATCAAAGCAAGTAGCAGCCCCAACATACCAATTATAGACAGAATAAAAGCAATGGGGTTTTTAGGTGGACCTTTTCTTTGGTGTTTGGGCGTCACTGCCATCGTGGCCGACCAAAATGCTACCAGCAACGATCCGATGGAATACTGAACGAGAACTGCAGGTGTGGTTATTTGGATTGACAGTAAACGTGTTAGAGTTGATTCGTTACAGATCGCAACCATTGCGATCATGAAGGATCCCAAGTTGAAAATCTGAAATACTTGGAAAAATGGATCGTCCGATAGAACCAGCTTTCCGTCGCTTTTAAATCCACCTGGAGGGGTTATCGCTGCTGTAAAAGTGACGGTTGCGATAAGCGTTGTCACCACTAGATTGAAATTAGATAGCGACTTTTGCCTCTCGTGTTCAATGGCCGATGTGTTCGGTTTGTTGAAATCATTGCTGATTTTTTGTTGGAGAAATGGATCACCCACGCAGGACCCGAACTGGTGCAAAACCGTACTGTTAATAGTTCCCTAAACAATACAGAGAGAGAGATAGAGTAAACTTGTCAAAGATTATTAATAGATCCTTTTCAAAACAGAAAAAAGAAAAATAATAGATCAATTTCAATTTCAATTTCAATTCCAATACTATTATTTGTACTATATTTATTTACCTTATTTGTATTAGCGAGGTGGTCAATTAATGTTGTACAAACACTCGGCTGTCTAAGATCTAGAAATTGAAAGAAAAAAAAAACCAAATAACTTTTGATACAGTGATATTTATCCTCCCCAAGATTTGGAAAAGTTGCAATTTTCACCTCCCCCAATTAATCCAATAAAAAAAAAATGTGGAAGATCAGGCGAAACTGAGTTTTTTAAATTTGTCTGAAGTTGATCCACATTCAAACCATTTCAAACTAAATACAAGTTTATGACTCCTTAAAACGTGATTAAAGCATCCTCATTCTTTGCTTTGTAAGTGATTCTTAAACTTGATTTTGGTGCAAATTAGTCCCTTTATATGCAAGGATCAAAATACTGAGCTATACTTTCTGAACAAAGTAACCCCCAAAAAAAAAAAAAACACTGGTTATTTCTTATATAAATTTTTATGTGTGTGCGCACCTGTATTGCGTACCTGTTCTTCACTATTTTGACCAAGAAAAATATCAATGGCTTTTGAGAACTTTTTATGGACAGCATCCTTGTCCACTACTCTATGGTCGGCCGTCAAAATGGAGATAATTTCTACTTTCTTTTACTTAACAGCGATATGCAAAGGAGTGTTTCCGTCTTCATCAGCTTCATTAATAAGTCCCGTAAGTTTAGGCGTCCTTAATATGTACTTAACCACCTTGCCTTGTCCACCTAAAATTGCAGAATGAAGAACCGTTTGGCCCTTTGAATTAACCAAATCGCAAGTATCAGGTTGATATCGAATTAACTCTTCCATCACTTTGGTGTGGCCTGCATAGGCTGCAACATGGAGAGCTGACATTTTTGATGATAAGTCCATGATATAAGAAGCAGAACTATCAGATTCCATCAGTAGTTGAGTAGCTTCAACGTTCCCTGTGAATGCTGCGTAGTGCAAGGGAGTCCATCCAATAGCATCAACTTCTTTGATTAGGTCTCGATTTTTGGACACCAGAATCTCCACAACGTCTACCATGTTGATATAGGAAAAACTAAAGAGGTGAGAGGTAGTGAAAATTTCCACCAAAATAAAATCCTCGTAAGGTGATGCCATGTTCACGTACCTTTGTCTTTGAGTTGTTCCTGAGTCACTGCGGCATGCAAAGCTGTCAATCCGTTTGTCCCCTGAAAAGAAGGAGAAACGCCAGACTCGTACGCCTTCAAAATACAGTGAACAATGCTTGGAGTGCCTTTTCTAACAGCTAGGAACAAGGGCGACTCATTTGCCTTATTAGTGAAACAACACAATTGAGGATCGGCTTCCATTAACCGAATCTCAACTTCATCGTGATTGTATCGAACAGCAAGATGCAACGTTGTGTCGTTATCCGAGTTTTTCACTCGGAGTAACTTGTTTTGAGATTCACCATCAGCTGGTCCTCTCTCCTTGTCACCTCTTTCCATGTGATGAAGCGATTTCCTTGCATGTTCAATGAGGAACTCAACTACTTCAACACATCCTACTTTGGCAGCAACGTGCAGTGGAGTGTCACCCTTCTTGTTGGTGGCCCAAAACAGTGAAGATCCATATTCAAGTGGGAAGTCATTGAAGAATTTTATTTGCTGAATTCAGCTGCAATGTGAAGAACATTGTTGTCTTTGGGTGTTTTCTTATAAAGAACATCTGGTAATTCATCACCATCTTTAATCCTTCTGAACAAACCCACATTGCCGGATGTTGCCGCCTCATATACCAAACGATCCATGGCTTTGAACTCTCTGAAACTTGCTTAATGTAGCACAAGAAGCAGCAATGCCTCGAAGAGGATTGTGTTGTGAACTGTGCTTAGCATTGGAGGCATAAATAATTCTGACCAGGCTTAGTGCTAAAGTAAATTTAGGTTTTAGACACAAAAAAACTTTCACTTTTGGAAAAAGCCAAAGCTTTTTTAAAAAAGATAGAAAAACCTCTCAACTTTCAAATCAAAGACATGCAAATGTAAAAGATTCCTTAAGAAATCCAAAAATAAATAAGGATAATTTTGTCCATTTTGGCTTCTTTTAAAAAATTTCTCTCTCATTTGGCCTTTTCCAAAGTCTTCCTAGTGCTAATTAGCTGTCAAGAAAACAGTATTCTAATATATAATATATTTTATTTCTACTAAATGTGAACTGCACCAAAAATCCCTTTGATGAAAACTTAGTTGAGAGGTTTTTCTCTCTTTATATATATATAAAGGGGTTGTGTTGTTGTACACTCTTTGCACACACCTACCTTTACTAAAGTAAAAGTTGATAATATCTACAATCTTTATATATATACTTACTTTTTAATGCAAGCGATAGTCTAAACTAGAGGAGAGGAGAATTTCTCACATATACACACACAAATGATGCTATAGAGATTCGAACCTGAGACTTCTTGTCTGCAAGTCAATGTCTTTTTTCCACTGTGTTAGACTCCGTTAGTAATAATAGGTAAATATACTTTTTTACTTAGACAGTCTGGTATAGTAATGAAATTGTATTTAATTATAATTATGTTGAAACTCATCAAGAGTCAACTACCTTAAACAAAAGTATCTGATATTTCTCCCAAAAAAAAATACAGTACTGGTTGATTTTTATTATTAATCAATTACCTACAAATACAAACCTGACAATAGTTTAAAACACTTAGAAACACTCAATATATTTATTTAAACATATATTTTGTCTAATTAGGGATAAAGATACTTCAATATATTCATTTCAATAAATAAAGACCCTCATGAGAGCAAGTGCATCACCATGTGATTCAGCACATTGGCCCAAGCGGGCAGCCACCATGTGCTGCTAAAAAACGTTGAAGGAGTCGTGAGAAATTGAGTGTATATTCAAGTTGAACGATGTAAATTTGTAAATTTTGTTTTATAGTATTTAAGAAAAACTCAAAACTAATTTACAATCGATGGAGCACAAATGGAACGAGCTTCATTTTAAGCTCATCATGGGTCTTCGCAAATTGAATGAGCTCTATTAGTGTATTTGACACCTGCAGAGTTCATCGAGACTCACAAGGATGTAGTCCTCAACTTTAATCACTTGTTGTTATGTGTTTGGAGAATGCTAGCAAACTTCTCTCTAACATTCTCTTTTGGATTTTATCTTTTTTTCTTATGACATGTGTCACTTTCCTTACACTTAAAACAATGTAACTAATGCATCAACAAGCTAACATTTATTTTCCAAGTTTATCATTCTTAAATGTTTTGTCCTTCAATTTATTCAAAAATAATTTTACAACTCTCTTACCACATGTAAAAAATTAAATAATAAAAAATGTCAGTTTTTAAAATTAAAAAAAATTGTCTATTTTTTTCAGAGATAAAACTTCTATTTTTTTAAACACAAAAGAATGGCCTGCAAAAACACTCAATAGAAAGATCACAATTTTATACAGAAAAAATACTTCCTTTAAAAGGAAGTTCTTTAATTGCATTTTTTTTAAAATACTACTAAATAAAGTTAAAGAGCATTTTCAGTAACAACTAAAAATATTTTAAAAAAACCCCAAATAATTAGAATCCAAAGGAAGTTCATAGTTTTATTTATATTATTCATATCTCTTACTGCCTTTGGAGTCTGATTATTTGAAGAAAAAAAAAATCCTAAAATTCTGGTATACCAAATTTTCGATTTAAACCAATTTCTCTCCTTACTCCGTTTGGAGTCTTTCATAAAACCAAAAATAAAACTAACGCTTTTTCTTATTTAATTTTTAGTCTTATTTGAATGTCTTGTTGCCTTTAGAGTCTTTAAAAAAAAACGTTTTTTTTTCTTAATTAATTTTTAACGAGGTGGTAAAAAGTTTGTAAAAAAAGTTGGATAAATTGAAAAAAAATTAAAATCAATATATTTAATAAGGATAAATTTGGAAAACAAATGATAGCTTGTTTGATGCATTAAATTACATTGTTTTAAATGTAAGGAAAGGGACACATGTCCTGAGGAAAAGGGTGAATGTCCAAAAGTGAAAATTGGAATCATAACGAGAAAGAAGAGAGAGAGAGAGAGAGAAGAAAGAGAAAAAAGAAAGAAAGAAGAGAGAAAGAAGAAGAAAAAAGAAAAGAAAAAAAAAGAAAGAGAAGCGGTGCACAAACCACAAAGGAAGAAAAAGTAAAGATAAGGAAGGGAGAAAGGAAAGAAAAAGTGGCTTTAGCCTTTAGGGTTAGGTGTTGGTTGATGGGCTTTAGTTGTTGGGCCATCAAAATATATTCATATTTTTTAATTTTCATTTGATATCTGTTTGATTTGGCCCGATCCGATTTTAGAGATGTCAAATCGGAATTGAAATCTGTTGGAATCAGTTCAGTTTGTTTTGTCAAGAATCGGTCCAATTTGTTGCTGGAAAAATGGGACACCACTAGAGCGTCCCAGGTTGAACAAAAGCTATTGAAGGCATCCTAAACAAACACATATACGGAGAATTATGGTCTTGGTCAACAAAAAAATAATGCAATAATATGCTAGGGAGACCATATTTTTGTAGCATACATACCCGTCCAAAATTATCGCCAAGAAAAATATCGGCAGCCTTGGAGAAATTTTTATTGATGGCAGTCTTATCAACTCTACGATCGGATGCCAAGAGTTCAACAATTTCCAAATGTGGGTAAGCTGCAGAGAGATGCAAAGGAGTGTTGCCATCTTTATCTGCTTCGTTTATAAGCCCATCAAGCTTATTCGTCTGCAATATGAACTCAACAACATTTATTTGTCCACCTAAACGGCAGCATGCAGAATCGTTTGGCCTTTGGCATTCAGCAAATCACATGCATCGGGCCGATATCGAATCATCACTTCCAAAACTGTGGCACGTCCTACATAGGCGGCGACGTGGAGAGCTGACAATAACCAGATTTGTCCAAGAGGTAAGCAGCAGAGCTATCACATTGCATTAACAATCGAGTTGCTTCAAGGTTTCCCCTAAACGCTGCGTAGTGTAAGGGCGTCCACCCAAGTGCGTCCACCCAAGTGGGATTTTTGGATAACATTGTGTTCACAATATCTAGGTTGATATACAAAAATTAGTGAGGAATTGAGAAGAGTCATATTTTTTTTAAAAAATATTGATTACAGTTTTATCCCTTCTTTTGCACTCTGCAGTATGGTTAATTCTGAGATAAACTCATACGTATTTATGTTATTAAATTACTAAATATTGCAAAAAAATCAAATAACTTTATGGTAGCCTGTAAGTTGTAGTTGATCGAGGAGGGTCTGAACTTGGGCATCCCAGGGAGGCAGTTTAAAGAAAAGAAATTAGAATTGGAATTAGGTTATAGGGTTACGAGAAGCGAAGATGATGAGGGGAATATGGGAATAACGATGGGTGAAAAAAGTATACTATTGTTTCTTAAAAGAGTGCTATTAATTTCACCTATTTATGTTATTTTTTCAAGTTGACTAAAAAAAAAGATATTTTTTCACCAACCTATATTCACCCCCTTTAAGTTTTAATCCTCTCTTCTCATCCACCATTATTTCCAAATTACCCCTAATCTATCAATTAAGTAGGGTGTGTGAGAAAATAAGGTGATTGGGAGTAGGAAACGGGGTAGCAATAGTGTGGCCCGTTGAGAATCCATCATCAATAACAATTTGAGCACCAAATGAAATTGTGTTTGTAGGGTCCATTTAATAACTATTTCGATTTTAGCTTTTGTCTTTTCATTTGAAGATAGAGGAAAACATATAGGAAAAGGAGAGAGAGAGAGAGAGAGAGAGAGAGAGAGAGAGAGAGAGAGAGAGAGGAGGGAGAAAATGTAATGAAATGTTATACAAAATGAAAACTGAAATGTCTTTTCATTTGGAGGTGAAAGTAATCTCTTCTAAATTTATCTTGCAAAACGTGGTACAACTGAAATTTCCATACACAGACTAAGCCTTGCACTCTCGACACCAGCCGCTCACACTCACAAACACAAGCAAAAATAGCAAAATGTAAATCAAGGAGGAAAACAGAGGAGAGAAAAAAGCTCTCGGCTTTTTCACTGCTGCTCTATATATTAGATTGTGTTTTAGAAAGGCTTTTCTCTTTTTGGGTTTACATAAGCGGCGTAAAATTTTATGGTCTTGCAGGCAGATCTTTCCTTCCCTCTTCATTCTTGCTAATGTGGATTATAGTTCCATGACGAAAACATAAAAGCATAAAACAACACAGAAAATAACAACCATAGCATACTCTCAGTAGGACTCCCCTTGCCTTTATTATCCTGCACTGCCATGAAGCCTGAAAAAAAAAATGCAAAGACAAGTCCTCCAACAGAACACTGAAGGACAAGTGCAACCGTTTGGATTGCTAATAAACTTTCCTGTATTAATTCATTGTAAATTACAAAGGCTGATAGAAAGGAGGCAATGTTGGAAGACATAAACACTTTAAAATATGCACTTCCGTCTAAAACCGCTTTCCCGTCACTTTTAAGTCCTCCAGGAATGGTGAAACCTGCCGCGAACGTTGCAGTTGCGATAAGTGTTGCTACCAGCAGTGTGGTATCGCATCGTTCCATCTCACGATCTGAATAGAGTTAAGGCGTCTCTCTTGTGTTTGTGATTTTGGCCGATGTAGCGGATGTATTGTTCACCGGAGCTTCTGGTTTCTCGAAATCACGCCTGATTTGTTGTTGGAAAAATGGCACACTGACAGAGTACCCCAGGCGATTCCACAAATTTAAAGTAGAAGTATCAAACAGCCGCCAAAACATAGAGAAATTGTGTAACCTTGTTCACTTAGATGGCGATCCTTAAATATGACAACATTTATAGCCTATTGCCTGTCACATTTTAGTCATTATTAATTTAGCATCGATGACAGAGGACAAAGTGTACTAGGTGCAAAATATATTTTTTGTCTTCTCTTCGAAAGTTGAGGGGAAAGTTTCAAACCCACCTACACAAAAAACATAACAAAATAATATGCTCGTCTCAGTCGTCTCTTAGTATATATACATCCGCCCTGTCAAAACCTCGTACACTATATACAAAAATAATTTAATGATGTGGACTTATTTTATGGTAAACATACCATGGCATTTGTCTATTGGCTAGTTTGAGGAACTCCAGTTTGACTCACCCACCTGATGCAGTCTCACTTTGTTTCTGCACCCCACAAGAATTGACAAGAAGAAGGATAGGGCATCAAATAACAAGAACACTTGGAATGATGGCTCGCCATATAAAACCGAGGTACCGTTGCTTTTAAGTCCTTCCAACATGCTGAAAGCTACTGCAAATGTGACAGTTGCAATAAGCATTGCTACTACTAGATTGGTATTGAACACCTTTGAGGCCGCGGCCTATGAAGTAACTTCCAAATTTTTTCTGTTGTTCATAATTGCTGATGATGTATTTTTCTGATTTGGATATTCCAAGGTTGTTTGGGCTTATTAGTGGATGAGTTCCCTTAATAATATATGATTTTGGTGGGATATTGTGGATGCTCTAAAAAAGTATGAAACAAAAAACAAAAAACACCATAAAAAGTTGACAAAACTTATGTTGAGGAAACCAATAACAAACACTTATAACTAATAAACCAATAATAACAAACACTTATGATAAGCGCTTCTAAATTACGCGGTTGCTGACTTGTCTCTCCCTGAGCTTCTGATATACAAACGTAACAACGGGGATGAGAGCAAATGCTATAACAAAAAGTTGGAAGATATTGACAAAAATATCAACTGGACTTGGTCCAATGGGAATAATTTGAAGTGGACCTTTGCTGTGGCCTTTGGGCGTCACTGCAGCTGCGACCGAAACAAACGCTACCAGCAACCCTCCAATGGAATACTGAATGAGTCTTGCAGGTGTGGCTACTTCGATTGACAGAAAACGTATTGGATTTGATTCGTTATAGATCGCAAGAATTGCCAGAACGAAGGATACCTGGTTGAAAAGCTGAAATACTTTGTAATAATAATTTTCGAATAAAACCGGCGTCCCGTCAGTTTTAAATCCTCCCGGAGGGGTTAAAGCCGCTGCAAAAGTGACGGTTGCGATAAGTGTCGTTACCACTAGCTTCGTATCAAGTCTTTTCAAGGCCTGATTTGAACTAGCTTGCGCCCCTTCTTGCCTCTTAAGTCCAATGGCGGCTGGTGTGCAGGGCGTATCCTTCTTTGAAGGTTTTACTTTGTTGAAATCATTCCTGATTTTTTGTTGGAAAAATGTACCACCCACGGAGGACCCCAACTGCTGCAACACTGGACATCTGTTGATAATTTCCTAGAGAGAGAGAGAGAGTGAGTGAGTGAGTACACCATAGAACATGTCAAAATGAATGATTCCCTTTTTTTCCTTTTTTGTATGGTTTCCCTTTTGAACATAGAATCTATTGCATGCGTACCTGTTGTTCAATACATTGACCAAGAAAAATATCAATGGCTTTTGAGAGTTTTTTATTGATAGCAGTCCTGTCCACTCTAGGGTCAGATGTCAAAATGTCAATAATTTCGATCTTTTTGTAAATAACCGCCATATGCAGAGGAGTGTTTCCGTCTTTGTCAGCTTCATTAATAAGTCCTGCAAGCTTAGGCGTCCTTAATATGTACTTAACCACACCTCTTTGTCCACCTAAAACTGCAGCATGAAGAGCCGTTTGGCCTTTTGAATTAAGCAAATCACAAGCATCAGGCCGGCATCGAATTAGCTCTGCCATCACTTTGGTGTGGCCTGCATAGGCTGCGACGTGGAGAGCTGACATTTTAGATTCGTCCAGCATGTAACAAGTTGAGCTATCACATTTCAACAGTAGTTGAGTAGCTTCAACGTGCCCTGTGAATGCTGCGTAGTGCAAGGGGGTCCATCCAATAGCATCAACTTCTCTGATTATGTCATGATTTTTGGACATCATCATCTTGACAACGCCTACCATGTTTCATGTATAAAAATTATTGGACCCAAATGGAGTTATAGTCAACAAAAACAATCCTTGTTATATAAAAGTAACAGATTTCGTAGTGTTAGTCCCATATAAAACTGCAGCATGAAGAGCCGTTTAGGCCCTCCCCTACGATTTTTTTTTTCAACGATCCAAACCATCTATGTTTTAAGTCTACATTTATAGATCATCCTTGCAAAAAAATAGAAAAATCAGAAACCGTTTCGATATCCAATTGTGTTTTACAAAATCAATGAATATGGTACTTTAAGAAATTACTAAAATTTCAATAATTCAATTGAGTGATCAAATGATATCAGATTTAAGTGATTTTTTGTAGAGATGATCTTTGAATGAGTATCTACAAAATAGACGATTTGGATGAGTGAAATACAATACGGAATGGGCCCTAGAAGAGTGTCCCTCAAATAAGCTAATTTGAAGAATCCCTCAATAGAAGCTCTGTGTGTGTATATATATACACACACGTGTGTGTTCAATTAAGTACCAACGTAGGAAGTACACCTTTATTTTTCCTATTAATATAATATGACACCACACAGCATACCATGTACTAATGAATCGAGCTCGAAAACTCTTACAATTAGGTGATGTCATGTTTGCGTACCTTTGTCTATGAGTTTTTCTTGCGTCACTGCCACATGCAAAGCTGTCAGTCCGTTAGTCCCCTGGAAAGAAGGAGAAATGTCGGAATCGTAAGCCTGTAAAATACAATGAGCAATGCTTGGAGATCTTTTTCTAACAGCAAGGAACAAGGGCGACTCTTCTGCTTTATTTGTAATACAACACAATTGAGGATCAGCTTCCATTAACAGAATCACAACTTCCTCGTGATTATATCGAACAGCAAGATGCAACGCTGTGTCGTTATCCGAGTTAGTCACTCGGAGTAACTTGTTATGATATTCACCATCAGCTGGTCCGCTCTCCTCATCACCTCTTTTCATGTGATGAAGCTTTTTCTTCGCATGTTGAATGAGCAACTTCACTATTTCATGGCAGCCTACTCTTGAAGCAACGTGTAGTGGAGTGTCATCTTTCTTGTTGGTGGCCCAAAACAGCTGATCAAATTGATCTCCATCGACATTTTTGAAGAAATCTATTTGCTTGAATTCAGCGGAAATATGAAGAATATTGTTGTCTTTAGGCGTTTTCTGTAGGAGAAGATCAATTGATGATGCACTGCCATCTCTAATTTTCTCCCTTAAGAAACCAACCTCACCTGATGTTGCCGCCTCATACAGGGAAGGATCCATGGCTATGGTTACCTTGCTTTGATCTCTCTCTCTCAAAGTAGTGGGCAAAGCACCTATTAATTTATTCCAATACAAGTTGTGTATCGCTTACGGCGGTTCTCTCTTTAATTTACTCTCTCTTACCAGCCATGATCAGAATCTCACACAGGACCTGAGTCGTCGTCTTGTCAACAAAAAGATCAATTATTACTCGAGTACCCGAAAAAGTCTTCCATTTCAGATTCTATGCTCTTCGTTATAAAGATATTCTGTGCTCTGCGTATATATGCTTATTAATATCGAACTGAGAGTGCCGAAGATGGTTGACTATATAGGTGGACAATGCATAAGGCTTTTTCCATTTTACTTACTCGTTCTGTCACAATCAAACAATTCCCTGGTATACTAGAAAAGCAAAGTCTCCACCACACAAAATCCATGACAGAACTAATTCTTTTGGTAAAGAGATTTCCATTAACAGAATTCGGGATCGGCTTTCATTAACAGAAGCACCACTTTATGATGACCGAATCGGACAGCCATATGGATGTGTTAGATTTTGGAGAGGGAGAGAGCTTGAGGAAGAAGCAGATGAATTCTTACTCATTCACGCACTCACTAACCATTGGGAACATAATATTCCCACATTACATCATCCAAATCTAGCCATCCATTCTCCTATTTTAAGATTACATCTTAGCTCTCCACTTACACTGTAATCCAAGGGCTCACATTTAAATCTGTAAATTTAAACTAAATACATAATAATATCAGCTAAAACACTTATATTTCAACACTCCCTTCTAAGTGTTTAGCTGAGATTACTCCAAGCTTTCTTCTCATGTATTCAAAACGATCCCTAGCCAATGCCTTGGTAAAAATATATGCAGTTTGCTCTTCAGTCTTGCAGTATAACAAATCAATCTCTCCATTTTGCAACGCATCTCGAATGAAATGAAATCTCCTGTTTATATGCATTGTCTTATGATGATGCACATGATTCTTGGTTATGGCTATAGCTGAAGTGTTATCACATAGAATTGGAGTAGCACCAACCTATTCTTCACCAAAATCTGAGACAACAAATCTCAGCCAGATTGCTTGTGCAATGGCTTCTGCTGCACTAACATATTCAGCCTTTGCAGTGGATAGTGCAACACTGCTTTGCTTGACATATGCCCAGGAAAATACACCTGATCCACGACTAAAAGCATATCCTGATGTGCTTTTCATGTCATCCTCACTCCCTGACCAATCACTATCACAGTAGCCAATAAGCATTGCTTCTTTCCCTTTCTCATATGCTATACCATAATCAAGTGTGCCTTGAATATATCTGAGTATCCTCTCAGCAGTTCCCATATGTTTTCTGGTAGGACCATGCATAAATCTAGCCAAAAGACTTGCTGCAAACATGATATCTAGTCTTGTTGCAATCAAGTATTGCGGGCTTCCAACTATCTGCCTATACACACTTTCATCAGCTTGTTCACTCCCATCCACCTTAGATAGTTTTTCATTCACTGTAAGGGGAGTAGCAACTAATTTGCAATCTTTGAGACCAAACTTGTCCAACAATGTCCTTGCATATTTCTTCTGATGCAAGAAAATGTAGGACTCTATTTATATCACACCTAAACCCAAGAAATGATGCAATAACCAAAGGTCAGTCATCTCATATTGTTTCATCATCTCAGTTTTGAACTCCATCATCAATTCTCCTGAGCTTCCAGTGTAAATAATGTCATCCACATATAGAGAAACAATGAGTATTCCACTTTCTGCAGATTTCACATACAATGTGGCTTCACTAGGACTTCTTTGAAAACCAGCCTTTGTGAAATAAGGGTTGATTTCTTCATACCAAACTCTTGGAGCTTGCTTAAGGCCATATAATGCCTTCTTGAGTCTGTAAACTCTATCCTCTTTGTTCTTAATCATGAATCCAGGGGGTTGATCAACATATACTTCCTCATGTAGTACTCCATTCAAAAATTCTGATTTCACATCTAGTTGAAATAGCTTCCACCCTTTCTGTGCAGCCAAAGTAATCAATGTCCTAATTGTATCAAGTCTAGCGACAGGTGCAAATGTCTCATTAAAGTCTATTCCAGGGTTTTGAGAGTAACCCTTTGCAACAAGCCTTGCTTTATTTTTCTGAACCGAGCCATCAAGATTCAACTTTATTTTATAGACCCATTTGACACCAATTACTGGCTTATTAGATACTCTATTAACCAACTGCCAAGTGTTGTTCTTCTTTATCATTGCAATTTCATTCTCCATTGCTTTCTGCCATGACTCATCTTTGACAGCTTCTTCAAATGTCTCAGGCTGAATGATGCACAGATTGCATCTTTCATATATTTCTGCAATACTTTTATATTTCAGAGGAGTGTGGTCAATATCTTGTGGTCCTGAACCAATTTCAACATGTTCTTCTTCTGAGATCTCTGCTTGAGGCAAACTAGCTTCACTAGTCTCCTTTTCTTTCTCAGTAAGCATATCAGTAAGTGGAACTGAGATACTGGATTCCTTTTGTGTATTCCAATTCTAGCTTGCTTCCTCATTGAATACTACATCTCTGGAAATAACTACTCTTCCAGATGCAATGTTGTAAAGCCTGTAGCCTTTTTCACAGCTTCCAGATCCTAGAAACACATCTTATGCTAGCCAAATCGAGCTTCTGTCTTTGTTGATTTGGAACATGTGCATAGCACAAAGAACCAAACACCCTTAAGTGCTTAATTTCTAGCTTTCTACCACTATAGGCTTCAAACGGAGTCTTCTTATCCAAAGCCTTAGTTGGACACCTATTTAGGATATATACTGCAGTGTTAACAGCTTCAGCCCAAAATTCTAGTGGCATCTTCTTCTCAAACATCATACACTTGGCCATCTCCACAATGGTCATGTTTTTCCTTTCAGCCACACCGTTCTGCTGTGGTGAATATGCCACAGTGAGTTGCATTTCCATTCCCATTTCTTCACAGAACCTATTGAATTCAATGGATGTATACTCTCCTTCTCTGTCACTTCTCAATTTCCTCAACTTATATCCACTTTGCAGTTCAACAGTAGCCTTAAACCTCTTAAATACATTGAATACTTCATACTTGTATCTCAAAAAATAAATCCAGCACATATGAGTACAATCATCTATAAAGGTGAGAAAGTACCTTACCTGCCTTTGTAACAATCTGCATTGGACCACAAATATCACTATGTATAAGTTCTAGAGGAGTTAATGCTCTAGTAGTAGCTTCCCTTGAAAATGCCTCTCTGCATTGTTTACCTAGAACACACCTTTTACATACCTCTTTAGCTGCTCAGATTTCTGGTAAACCTACCACCATCTCTTGTTCTTGCATCAACTTCAAACTACTCATGTTCAAACGCCCCAATCTCCTATGCCACATAGTAGTAGAGTGACATATACTAGCTTTGTAGGCAGTGTGTATTCCAAACTGCAATTTCACTGGAAAACTTCGATTTCCTCTCATTTGTACTTTTGAAACCAAGTTGGAATATGAGCTGTCATCATAGATTTCCAGCTTGTGATATCTAAACACCAAATAGTAGCCATGCTCCATCATATGACCTACACTAAGTAAGTTTTCTTTCAGTCCAGGCACTAGCATAACTTCCTTAATGTATTGCTTGCCTACTTTGGTTTCAACCACCAGATTTCCTTTACCAGTAACTTCAACAAGATGTCCAGTACCCATTTCAACCTTTGCAATCACATTCTTGTCAATATCAACAAGTAGATCCTCCCTACTTGTCATATGATTACTACATCCACTATCTATATACCATACATCCTCATATCCTTTTACACTAGTATTAGATTTATTACTAGCATAAAACATAGTTGGTGTAGATTCTACCTGAGTAGCATACTTGAGCTATTGCACTGGTTTCTCTAATTTCTCTGGCTTCTTATTATAACAGTCCCTTGCAAGATGACCAAATTTGTCATAGTTGTAGTACTTTGGCTTGCCCTTAAATTGACACTCACCAAAATTCAATTTGCCACAGTGCTTGCAAGAATTTCTAGGACCATCAGTGGATTTGTTATCCCATTTGTTACCTTTTCCCTTCCAATTCTTCTGATCCTTAGTACTTTGATTTCCAGTGGGCTTATCTGATTTGGGATTCACACTCAGACTAGCAAATGCTCTCTCAGTTTTGTTTTCAGAATGCCTATCTAGCCTTAACTCAGAGCTCTTCAAAGAGGCTATCACTTCTTGTACCTCAGTCACATCCAAATCCTTCGAATGTTCAATAATAGAGCAAATAGAATCATAGGCTGATGGCAGACTAATTAACACATTTTGAACAACTCGTTGTCTACATAATTCCTCTCCATAACTCCGCATTTGATTTATTATATCAAATAATTTTGTAAGATAAACAGATAGTGATTCATTATCTCTCATTCTTGTATATTCAAACTCCCTACGAAGACCTTGTAATTTAACACTTCTAACCTGTTTATCACTATGGAATTCTTGCATCAAGATATCCCAAGCTCCCTTTGAGGTATCTTCGTGAGAGATTCGAGGAAAAATTGCATTAGAAACTGCTCCTTGAATTAGAGCCATAGCTTTAGCATCCTTCATAAGCACCTCTGTGAGAGTCATCTTCCCAGCATCGCTTGATTCTTCTTTGCATCGGATTCACCAGCTCCCTTAGAATCTGAGCACTCTGCTCCCTTCTCAACAAATTCCCATAACCCATGAGATTTGAAGATGGTTTTTATTCTTAAGCTCCAGAATTCGTAGTTTTCGCCGTTGAAAATCGGCGCTCTCAGCTCCCCACCAGACCCTGCCATGTTAGACACAGATCTCGCAAGCAATTTCTTCAATCTCAACTCGTTTTCTTCACAGATTCAAACGTCCAGAGTTAAGCGATCGAACGTGGCTCTGAGGCCATGTTAGATTTTGGAGAGGGAGAGAGCTTGAGGAAGAAGCAGATGAATTCTTACTCATTCACGCACACGCTGTGCACACTTAACCGTTGGGAGCAGAATATTCCCACATTACATCATCCAAATCTAGCCATCCATTCCCCTATTCTAAGATTACATCTTAGCTGTCCACTTGGACTGTAATCCAAGTGCTCACATTTAAATATGTAAATTTAAACTAAAGCTAAAACACTTATATTTCAATAGCATGGCTGTATCCTTTTGCGAATTAGTCTTTTCAAGTAGTTGTTTAAAATTATGAGTTTCACCATCAGCTAGTCCACTTTCCTCATCGGCTCCTTCAACTGATAGCGGTTGCTTTGCCACTTGAATGAGCAACTTTACTATTTCATGACAGCCTACTCTTGAAGCAACGTGCAGAGGAGTGTCACCCTTCTTGTTGGTGGCCCAAAACAGGTGGCCAAATTGATCTGGATCAACATTTTCGAAGAAATCTATTTGCTTGAATTTAGCGGAAATATGAAGAATATTATTGTCTTTAGGCGTTTTCTGACGGAGAAGATCAATTGATGCACCACCATCTCTCATTATTTGTCTCAAGAAACCAACATCACCTGATGTTGCCGCCTCATACAGAGAAGGAGGGCTAGCTAGCTTTGATCTCTCTCTCTCTCTCTCTCTCTCTCTCTCTCTCTCTCTCGCAATACAAGTTGTGAATTGCTTACGGCGGTTCTCTCTTTCATTTACTCTCTCTTACCAGCCATGATCAGAATCTCACACAGGACCTGAGTCGTCGTCTTGTCAACAAAAAGCATTTATACAAAGATGGATTCTTACTAGAGTACCCGAAAAAGTCTTCCATTTCAGATTCTATGCTCTTCGTCTTAAAGATATATTCTATGCTCTGCTTATATATGCTCTTTTGGTAAAGAGATTTCCAGTTGTCGATGGCAAGGAAAGTACATGTATACCATCCGATAATCCAGCCACATGACAATGGATGGCATGTATAATTTGCATGGATTTCGATCTGAAATTAGATTGTAAAATCCATAACTTTTGAAACAAATTATTTCAAAATTTTGAAAAATAAAATAAATAAGTAATAATACTAGCAAACAAGAAACTTGTAATAATAGAGATTTTGAACAAAGGTGATCAATGAGGAAATGATTTTTGTTTTGGGAATTGTTCTGGGTTTCAATAGGTTGCAAAAATTTATTTATGTTGGTAGCAAGGAGTGGTACTCATACGAGTGAAGGAGCCATGACGGATCTACTAAGGCTCATGGTCCATGAATTGGATACACCCCCTAGTTATTGATCTTTTATTACTTGGACTACACGGTACAATAAACAAACGATGGTATTGAGTAGAATTGTGTTCTGTAATTCAGTAAACTACACCAAACCGAGTAGAAGGACGACTTACATCCTTAGGAACACTTGTTTAAAGAGCAATAGCACGTTAACGTTACATTAGGAACACAACTGAGGATCGGCTTCCACTAACAAAATCACCACCACTCCAGCATTCCATTGTGCAACGCAGTATCCTAATTTATCTACTTTTTATATTTTAAGCCCAATTTTTTATACCATATAAGCCCAATTGTTATCCCAAAAATCCATTAATTATAACTTGCGAAATTCTATAGTAAAGGTGCCATATATGGACTTCTCATATTGAAGTTACTATTCAGATGAATCACGTGGCTAATATAAAAGTTCACATTTATAGTCCATATATGACACCCTCACCATAGAACTCATCCTAACTTCATATGTAACTAATCCTAAAGCCCAACAAATATATGATTCACTCCAAAGTCCAAACCCAGCAACCAAACCCTCCCACTCTATACTACAAAATATGTTATTAATAGCCCTACAGCATAGCGTTTTTACAGAAGTGCTATTAAAGATAGGGATTTTTGCAAAAAAACAAAACAAAACAAAATAAAACGAAACGCTATGCAATGAAAAACACGCGAACAATAAAAAATTGGAGCATGGACAATTAAAAAAAAAAAGGCGTGAAAACCCAAGCTCTCTCTCTATCGCTCCAACTATGTATCTCTTTCAACAACAAAAAAAACTCAGGCTCTCTCTTTCGCTCTCTCTCTCTCTTGCTCTGATTTTCTCTGGCTCTCTCTGGCTCTGACTCTCTTTCTCTCATGGTGGATATATTTCTCTAGCTCGATGTCTGTTTATCAAACTCGCACTATCTTTCTCGCTGGCTCGCTCTTGTGCTTTCTCTCCCTTAGTCTGAAGCTGTAACACCCCGACCCCAAATTTCCCCAAATTTTACCCTCATTTAATTATTTAATTATTTAAAGGGTATTTTAGTCATATTTTTAACCGGAGAGAGTTTGGGACCGTGACTTATATTTTTGGATAGGTCGTACTGAGACGAGTTCACAGACACGTAGTGGGCTCGAATCGGAGTTGTAACGAGAGAGATATGGTCAAAAGAAGTCCAGTGGCATAATCGTAAATATTTCGAAATGGGATTTTTTTATAAAATCTGGTTTTTCTCTCTCTCTCTCTCTCTCTCTCTCTCTCCCGCGACTCCTCTCTCTCTCTCCCGTCGGCCTCTCCTCTCTCTCTCTTCGTAACTCCGGCCACCGGCCGCGGCTGCGGACGGGGCCGGTGTCAAAAGAACCGGCTCGACCTCGGCGTCACGACCCAGCCCATCCCCGCCATCGGCCGTCGCTCCAGCCGCCGGAAAATGGCGATTTTCGCCCGGATGTCGCCGGAACTTCAACGCCGTCGATCTCTCTCCTCCGGCCACCAATTCCGTCGACCCAGGTATGGATTTTGAACCTCTCAAGCTGCTCTAGCTGATGGTTGGGTAGGATTAGATCAATTCGTAGCGTAGGCAACTCAATTTTCGAATTGAAAATCGGCCGAAACTTCGGCCGCCGTGATCGGCCATTTCCGGCCACTTTTTGGGGTAGGTCCAAGAACAAAAGTGGCTCCAAATAGGGTGTTATACCTAGGGTAGGAGTTTGGAGCCGTGGTTTTGAGATTTTCCGGCGAAGCGTTATCGCTTTGGGCACCCACGCGCTGCCGGCGCATGCGGCGGCGCGTGGGCACTACAGAAAATGTAGCGATGTATTCCGATGAGATCCTTAGGTTGTCACGAGTGCGTAGGATTTCGCGGATCTCAATTCGGACGTCGTTTGACTATCGAACGGATAATCGCATAGTGTGCGTTATCCGGGTTCGATAGGTTGGGACCGTTGGATGGTCCCAAATTTAATATATGTTAATCTAGGTATTTCTAGGATCGTGTAGGAATTTACGGATCGTGAATCGGAGCCCCGGATGTTCCGAATAATAATTTTAAAGTTTATATTTTATATTAACCGTCAGATCGTGCGATCGTGAGAAATCCGACCGTCCGATCTGAACCAAACTTGCAGGACAAGTGTCCTATACCTGGTAGAACCCATAGAGACTTTTGGATCGGAAATTGGAGGTCGTGGGTTCTGCAGGTCCGGTTGACCAGGGTTAGAGTAGTTTGACCCTTGGTTGACCGTGAGTCTCCAGGAGTAATCTCACCTTTCTAAGGGGGGGATTATCGGGAGCTAGACTATTGTGGAGGGTTACACAATATTAGAATTAATTTATATAACTATAATTATATATGGTTGTACAAGAGTACAACAGAGTCTAGAGTGTCAGTTTGGAGTGCTATACGCACTACTTTAGGTACCTCCCCGGATTTTGGATTCACTACAAGCACCACCAAGTGAAAGTTAGGTCCCACGTGGCGTAGATTATCCGGCGTTGGGACAGGCCACATACGTGGCGTTGGTGGTACCGGCGTATGGGGAGATTTGTAATATGATGTTCAGGTCTCACGTGGCGTAGGTTATCCGGCGTTGAGACAGACCCCATACGTGGCATTGGTTGTACCGGCGTATGGGGAGATATTGTGATATTGTGTTGAGGTCGCACGTGGCGTAGGTTATCCGGCGTGTCGACAGACCCCATACGTGGCGTTGGTTGTACCGGCGTATGGAGAGATTTGTGATATGAATATTGAGGTCCCGCGTGGCGTAGGTTATCCGGCGTTGGGACAGGCCCCATACGTGGCGTTGGTTGTACCGGCGTATGGGGAGATATTATGATAGTATGGCATGGTCGCACGTGGCGTAGGTTATCCGGCGTGTTGACAGGTCCCATACGTGGCGTTGGTTGTACCGGCGTATGGGGAGATTATATGAAATCCAGAGAAATGAAATAAGGTATCGCCCAAGTGTGGAATTGGGTTTTAGGGAAGAACTACGTGTGGCTTGATCCCTCAAGGAGGGTACGTAGGCAGCCTAAGGTTATTAGGTGCAGCCGCAGACTAAATGTTAGTCATATTTGGTATTTGAATGGTTTGGTAGTTGGATAGGAATTATTGAAAGGCCAAAGGCCATTTGTGTGAATTGCATGAAATTATATTGTGCATGTTGCCAGTTGGGAATATTAAATGTGTTTTTATGCAGGTTGAAATTTTGGGAAATGTCCAAATTATAGGGGAGACTCTGCCGAAATTTCGACAGGAAGTCTCGGTTTTTAGTAAGTGGGCCTGGCATCGGGGTGATGTCAGGAATTCCAAAGGGTTCGTCTCGAATTTTGAGAAAATTCGGGGCGGGTCCTTTCAGAAGCGCTATGATAGGTAATAACTCTCATTCTCTTAGGGCTTGTTTACTAATCATGAATCGAGATAAACATGAATCGGAGTATTCAGGAATCGGAGTCAAGTATTCCAATTAAATTTTTTACTAACTGTCAACAATCGGAATGAAAACAAAACGAATTCTCATTCAAACTGTTTACTATATTGTTAAGAATCGGAACCAAAACAAGTTTGATTACCAAATTCAAATTGTTCAACTACTTACACAATTTTTCAAGCGATAAAATTTTTTGTTTTAAACAAAAATAATACTTACATAGAACAAATGACAAATGTTTTCTAATCTTTATTATTATTATTTTTTGGTTGAAGTTCTCTAATCTAATAATAACCCTTTTTTTTTTTATAACAACAAAAAAAAAAAATTACCCATCTTTTTATATGGTAAGAATAAATCCAATTTAATATATGTAAAAATAACCATGTTTTATAAGTTTAATTATTACTTCCTAGTATATCTAAATATATAGAATTAAGTTACATATATTTATGTTCAAAGAAAATGGCATCAACTGTTTTTTTTATTTTATTTTTTGGTTTTTTGGTTTTTTGGTGTTTTCACAAAATATATGATGGCAATTTGGATTGAAAAATGTCCATTCCGATTCATCTATACCCACTACCATCTTCCCCATTTGGAATGCCATTTCCCCTATATCAGGAATAAAAATCATGATTACATGTGGGTCCTGAGTCACTTTTCATTCCCAACATGCAAGTAAAACAAAGAAGTGGTCAGGAATGGAAATGACTCCTATTCCTCTCATTCCCTTTCCAAGTAAGTAAACATGCCCTTAGAGTTATGGTCTAGCCAACAAATAAGTATATCAAAACAATTGTTATGTCCTAATTTGATTTAGGGTTAAATTCGTTGAGTTGGGGCAAATTTTCTGAAAATTTTTCTGGGCTTTGCTTGAAAATAGGACTAGGTAAGGAGCGTTGCTCTTTTTCGTGATTACAACATAGACAACAAGAATAGCATTCAAGTTGGGGGGTTGGAGATTTGGAATTGGAAAGCTAATTCTATTCTTAATTTATTGTGTAAAGCTTCTCTACCTTCGTAATGCTGACAGCTCAAAGTGAGTTCTTAGGTTTTCAGGCAATTTAAAATAATAAAAAAAGATTATCTGCCTTTTTGTGTTCTAATACCCACAACAATAGAGCGATGTCTATGAGAAGTTGTGGTGTGGTGTATGTACCTCCCTCATCTCATCTTTATCCCTCTTCATTCTTTCAGCCGCCTCGCCTCTCTTTCATCATCATCTTCTTTCGCTGAGGGAGATAGAGATAGAGCTGTGCTTTTGTTTTTTAATTTTAAACTCATTTTTATTTTATTTTTGGGTTTATAAAGTATCAATGTCTTTTGTTTTCTTTTTGGTTTTGTCCACGTGTTGTATGGCGACTTCTACATATGTACATATAAAATTAGGTATCACTTGTCAAATCATGAATTTAACAGAATATCAAACTATTAACTTTATGAGAACGTGTAAATTTTGGTCAATTTTTATACGATAATATTGAAGAGTGTAAATTAATAAAATTAAAAATGGCTCATTTTGAAAATGACACCTTGCCAGGAAAGAATCCACATGGCTAGTTGAAGTACTTAATTAATATTGAACTCTTTCGCTCGATTCAAATTGTCTTGCAGTCAACTTGAGTAAATTAATAGACAAGAAGTTTCTGAGCGATCAACACAAAACTTCCTCGTCGCTGACTTCTATGAAACTTGCTCAACTTGTAATCCAACTACTGTTTAGTTAATAGGCCACTTCAGAAACTTCTCAGTCATTTTAACGCTAAATGAAAGATATTATAAAGAGCGCGAAGCCCTTTCATGTGTTGAGGAAAATATTATTTTTTCGTGTTCACTTAGAAATTTGGGGGGATGAAGCATTGTTAGACCTAAATAGTAAGGGAAGGTAGGGAATCACTTTTCTTAACAACGATAATACTCTAAATCAAACTAAGGGAGGGAAACTTAAACTAGGGTGTAAAGTGGAAGACTCACTGTCCCGGCCAACTAACTTCACTCGAACCAGTTTTAGCCTCACAAGAACATGAAGGGAAGATTGTTCAATCTAGGTTTTAATTTTATAGAATAATACAGAATTAGAAATACAGTACAAGACTAACAGAACTCAGTTTACTGAACTGAAGTGGAGCATATAAATAATGTATTAAATTACGCGATCCCGGAGGCAGATCTTAGTTTCTTTACCGGTTCTTGGATAACACCTAGAGAAAAAAAAGCAGAAAAAACATACAGTAGAACCAGTCGCCAAGACGAGGCCAAACTGAAAGTTCGTCCAGTTGTTGTCTTTGGCCGCCGTTGCCATCGCGGCCGCAACGAATGCGATAATCAATGAGGAAACGGACCACTGAATCAGTTGTGCTGCTACTTTGATTCGAACGACTTTTCTGTCCAATATGTCATTGTAAATCGTGAGAGCTGACACCATGAAGGAGAACCAGTTGCAGACTAAATACACTGAATAAGCTGGTTTTCCTTGTAAAACCGGCCTTCCGTCTGGTCTTGTGCCTCCTGGAACAGTGATAGCCGCCGCAAATGAGATGCCTAGGATTAGTGTCGCTATCAGCAGCCTGGTGTCGCGTCTCTGCAGGGGCTGCTCCTCCGCTTTAACTTGTGGCTTTTCTTTCTTGGCTGTAATGTTAACAGCCAGGGTCGGCATCTGCGACTGCGGCGTGTCGTTTGAGGCCTCTCTTTCCCAAGTTTCCGATCTCCAAAAACGGAAATTGACACCCCGTTGAAAACATTGCACGCCAATGGACTTCCCCAGGAGCTTTGAAAGCTTAGTAGTAACATGACATATGCCCTACAACACAAAGAAAGTACATTATTCTTTAATGAAAACATTACTATAAGAAAGTTAAGTACTCCTTTTTCTTTACTTAACTCTTAAACTAAAAGTAGATATAGAAAATACCACCTTGATTAAAGGGATTAGATATAATATAAATTGCGGGGTACCTGTTCTTCAAGTTTGCCGCTATGAAAAATGTCGGCTGCCTTTAAGAGTTGACGATTGAAAGCAGTGTTATCCAGTCTCCCGTCTGCTGCCAAAAGTTTCATGATTTTATAATCTTGGTTAATAGCAGCTAGATGCAAAGCGGTGTTACCATCTTGGTCTTTTTCATGTATTATTCCCGCAAGATTAGGCTCCTTCAATATATATTTGACAAGAGTTTCTTGTCCAGCTAAAACTGCAATATGCAGAGCCGTTTGACCTTTGTGGTTGACCAAATCGCAAATATCAGGGTGACGCCTAATAAGCTCTTCCATTACTTCTTTGTGACCTGCAAAGGCCGCCACGTGAAGAGCTGACATTCCAGATTTGTCCAACATGTAAGAAGCAGAGACATCGGGTTTCTCCAACAGTAGTTTGGTTGCTTCAAGGTTCCCTTTTAATGCTGCGTAGTGTAAGGGAGTCCATCCAATTGCATCAGCTTCTTTAATTGCATCACCATTTTTGCGGATCATAAGCTTCAAAGTTTCTAGCATGCATAATAAAGATTAAAATATAGTTAAATAGCTTACATATGGACTTCAATTAAAATATCGTAAAGAAGATATACATACGTGGATTATATGTTTGATTTTAGAAAACGTGTATTTTTTTTCATGTCTTAGACAAATATACGAAAAACGAAAATATTTTAAAAAATACATAAGTTTATACATAATCAACCAACAATTGATACCATATCAAAATAAAGCATATAGATAAGGTCACTAGTCTTACTTATGGCTAATTCACTTTTGTGAGTTACCACGGCATGCAAAGCTGTGACACCATTGACACCTTGGAAAGAAGACTCGGGACAGTGCTTTAAAATCATATTGGCAGTCTGCATATAGTCCTTAGACGTAGCCAAGAACAACGGCGACTCGTTCACCATGTTAGTTAAACAAGTCAATTCAGGATTGGCTTCGATTAGTAAGTGGGCCACTCTTTGGTAGCCATACCGGAGAGCAACATGCAATGCTGTCTCCTTTTCCATATTAGTCCTTTCGAGCAACTCTTTATGAGCTTCGCGGCCGCTTTCCAAATCGGCTCCTCCAGTGGGCGGCTGCTTCTTTGCATGTTTAATAAGGAACTCTACGATCTCATCGGAGCCAACTCTGGCCGCAACATGCAGGGGAGTGTTGCCCTTGTTGTTAGCGGCCCAAAACAGTGGACGACATTGATGATCATCAAGTGGGGTGTTTATGAAGAAAGCTATTTGCTTGAATTCAGCAGCAATGTGGAGAACATTGTTGCCTTTAGGCGTTTTCTGAAGAAAAAATCCAGTTGAAGCCTTCTTCTCAACTATTTTCAATAAACCAACATCACCCGATCTGGCCGCCTTATACACAGAAGGATCCATTTCAACCCTTTTTTCTGCACTCAACTTTCTCTAATGCTCTGTGAATGACTTAGTGTTGATCCTCCATGTCTACTTATGGGAAGGGATGATGACACATTCAGTGCCAATTGCTTGTAAAGACAACATGTACAATATTCTAATATGTAACACTTTAATTGGGTGTAGATGTAGATGTAGATGCAGTGCCACCATTGTGTCAACCATTTTAATAAATCTGACAATATATTTTTGCCAATTGCCTGTGAATAAAACAAATATCACACGCGCAAAAAATAACAAGTTGGTGTCATTTGCCTTTTTTATATTGAGTCAACTATACATGCATGCAGGTTTCGGGACTTGGTCATCACAGGACCTCGTTGCTAGCCTACACGTACATGTTGTACGGAGATTCAAAGATGACCAAGTCTTTAAATTGGCAACTAGCTTCTTGGGATGATTTTTTATTTTTATTTTTTTGTTCTCCTGAGAGCCCAAAGCAAGGATGGATTTAGGATTTCAAATTTGATTGGATTAAATTTACTTTACATATAAACATATTAGGTAGATAGAAAACTCAATAGTACGATGTAATTTCAATGATATCAAAAAATTAATAATACATCTACTAAAGGGGGGAACATAATATTTGGATGATTCGATATTATAAAGTTAAAGTATAACCTTTTAGATAAGCAAGTACACCAAAATCAATTACAAATCCTATTTGATAATTTATAACTCATAAATTGAAACTGATAAGCTCCAATTGTAAATCCCTAATTGATAAATAAATCATAAGTCTCAATTGCAAATCTGTAATTGATACTAAATAAAATCCAAAAAAAATCTCAAATTTTAACATCAACAAATTGGGAGAAGCTTACCATACCTGACAAATATAGGAGCTTGGTTAGCTTCTTCAATTAAGCCTTGAATGTGAGTGCAACAACAACAAAAGTGTTCCTTTACGTGTGCAAAGGTGCGCAAAGTTGCAATATGAGTTTAGTGACAAAGTCAACAACTCTGAGAAACAGTTAAAACATTTCTTCTACTTTTCTTTACTTTTTCCACCAGATGTGTGCATTCTCATTTTATTTTTATTTTATTTTTTCTCCTGTGTTGTAGGTTGCAGCTTTCCCTTTTACTCCCCTCGTGCAAAGCAGTGCAAACAAAGGATTCCTAAGAAGGGTAGGATATATGCAATTGGATGGCTATAGCTGGGTTATATTTTTTTTTTTGGGTGGGTATTTTAAAAGCCACCTGGGCTGTAGCCCAAGTTAGCCAAAGCTATGTTCTGTCCCTGGCCCGAACCCTACCGTGATCTCGAAGCTTGATGGGCCTGACCTTAATCAGCTCTGAATGGCCTGCTTGAGCGCAAGGTGGCTGCACTGAAATGGTGAGAAGAGAATTGAGTTATGATTAAGTAGTTGAATTGAGTGACAGCTCCGAATGGCCTGCTCGAGCGCAAGGTGGCTGCACCGAAATGGTGAGAAGAGAATTGAGTTATGATTAAGTAGTTGAATTGAGAGAGAGAGAGAGAGAGAGAGAGAGAGAGAGAGAGAGAGAGAGAGAGAGAGAGTGAGTGAGTGGGCAATGCCTAGGGTGGCACCATGAGGAAGAAGGGTGAGGGTGGGTGGTGGCTCTTCTGTGTGAGACTTTTTTTTTCCTTAGTTTTATTCAAAATATAATAATTGGATATTAAATCCAATTGTAACAAAAAAAAAAACTTAAATTGTTTTTTAAAAATGAACGTGAAATATTTTGAATGGAAGTATAACAAGCTGAGATGGTAGTATAGTACTACTCTATAATTTCTCTACTAGGAGTTCATTCTCTCTCTACTTATTTAGGAGCAATAGATATATAGGGAACATGGTTGGAGGTGAGTTTTATCACTTCTTCCCTAAAGTTTATCTAAGGAGGTGGTTTAGAAAGTCCATTGTGGATTAATGAATTGGAATTGGATCAACTAGGAGTCTATTCTCTTTCCTCAGATGTAGGAGCTCCTAGAGGTCTCCTTATTTTAGGAGCTGGATATATAGGGAGTATAGTTAGAGGTGAGTTTTATCATTTCCTCCCTTAGGCCCCTTTTGATTCATGGGAAATGAGGTTTTTGGATGAGAAATCAATTAATTTCCCATGTTTGGTAAGTCCAGGCATGAAAAACGGTTGCCTTGCACATAGAAAATTAGGGGGAAAGTGAAGCCATTCTCTTTCTTATTTATTGGAAATTAGTCAATTGAGCTATGAAATAACGCGGTTTATATGATTTAATATATACTTTTATTTCCACAAAAACTATAGAAATGGTAAGTACAAAAACAATGATCATTAGATTTTTCCTAGATTTTTAGCTAATAAATGTAGTTAGCTTGTCTGCTGAAAAATTCATGGTTTCGTCCTCGCAAGGAGAAATTTTAGAATACGGATATCACCACGTCAGCTGGTGATACTTCCACTCAAAATATGTCATGTGTGATTTAGAAAAAAAAAATCATTAATATTTTTTACAACTGGACTTTATTTATATCCACTGAAATAAAATTAGAAAAATAAAAACCTTAAGGAAAAAAGAAAAGAAAATATCCCAACAACCCAACCCAACGCATACCCGAACGCCACCCCCAACGCCATCCCTTGGTCTTCTTCTTCCTCTGCCTACCATCAACAGTCATTAGTCAAAAGTAAGTCAAACCTCATACCCCAATCAATTGTTGCAACTAGGAAACTTCATCATCATTGTTAATCAATTAAATATTTATCTAATCTTAATATTTGATGGGGCTTATTCGATCCACAACCGAGAACCAACATGCTATCCACAATCATCCTTTTCGATATCAATTTCATGCGGGTCAATTTGCAAGATGTTTGTGATACACCCAACTCCCATTACAACCTTTTTGGCATCTTATGGCAATCTGTAATGGGTCTTGGGGCAGCCACCGAAAGGTTGAGAAGCAAATATGACTATGATTAGATGGGAAGGGGGTGAGGTAGGCGATTTCTCGTCTCTTGTTTTCTCCCTTTTTTCTTTTCTTAATTTTATTTTAAAGGGTAAAAATTAGGTTTCAATTTCAGCTGTAAAATAAAGTGTGAATTGTTTGAAAATGTGCCACATGTCATATTTTAAATGGAAGTATTACTAACTGACGTGGTGATACCGTATCATTCTATAATTTCTCCATTAGAAGAAGCTTTCATACAGTAAATGCAAGTGAAACTCAACGCTAAAATTTAATAAATACTCAATAATTTCGTATTCATATCACTAAAGAAATTTATAATTTACTAAATGTTCAGCTGTTGTATTTCACAACTCATTATTATCACAACATATCTGAAAATGATTATTCTCACAACACCACAATATCACACACAGAGGATCCAAAAAGAAAACAACACGGGTGACTTAATAGCGCGGTCAAATAACGTAGTTCCGGAGCTCACGGATCCTTATCCCCCGCATTATTTGCAGTTGAGACCTATAAATGGGGATTAAAACTAATGCGCAAACAAATATGGCAAATATTAGACCGAGCACCAAATCAACGGGTGTGCCAAACAAATATTTAAACAGACTTTCATTGGGGCGTTTTGGCTGCGACAATGCCAGTATGGCTGCAACAAATGCTATTACCATCCCACCAATTGAAAACTGAATGAGACTTGCAGGTGTGGGTAAATGGGTAGATAGGAACCGTAGCGGAGCGTATTCGTTAGATATCGCAAGAACTGAGAAAAAGAAGGCATACATGTTAAAAACCCCACACACTCGGAAATATGCATTGTCTTCTAAAGCCGGCCTTCCGTCGGTTTTGAACCCTCCAGGAACATTGATGGACGCTGCAAATGTGACGGTTGCAATGAGCGTTGCTACCAATAGTTTGGTATCATGTCTTTTCAAGGTCCCATGTGTAATGGCTGGCGTATCAGCCTCATCTTTCTTCTCCGGAGATTCTAAATTCGTAAACACAAGGGTGATTTGTTGTTGAAAATATGGCACCCCAGCGGTCAAGGACCAAATCGGGTACTTCCTAACCTCGGCACTATTGGTCCTCTCCTAAAACATAGAGAAAGAACATACACTCGTAGTCTTAGTCAACGTATGATAATGAATTAACTCTAATTAACTGAGTAAGGAAAATTAAAAAGATAGATTGCTCAGATTATTGATACCTTTTGTTCCATCTTGTCCTCGCGCAAAATGTCGGCAACCGTTAAGAATTTTTTATTGATAGCCGTTTTGTCCAACCTAGGGTCTGTTGACAAGATTTTTATCATTCCATGATTTCGGCAAATGGCAGCAAGATGCAAAGGAGTGTTCCCTTCGTTATCTGCTTGATTTAGAAGTCTCCCAAGCTTAGGCGTCTTCAGAACGTACTTTATAACGTTTATTTTTTCACCTACGACGGCAGCATGCAGAGCTGTTTGACCTTTGTGGTTGACCAAATGACAAGTAGCAGGCTCACATCCAATCAACTCTTCCAATATTTTGGTGTGCCCTGCATATGCGGCGATGTGGAGAGCTGACAACCCAAGTTTGTCCAAGATGTAACAAGCAGACTTCTCCTTTCCAATCAGCAGTTGAGTTGCTTTAAGGTTACCTCTCAATGCTGCATAGTGTAAGGGAGTCCACCCAATGTCGTCTGCTTGTTTGATTATTTCATGATTTTTGGAAACCATAGTTGCCACGATGCCTAGCATGTTGATATAGAAAATTGGAAACTTACAAATGTTGAGTAGTAAAAATCCAAATATATATGCTCTCTCTTGAGGGATTGTGCAAATAACTTCATTTGATAGACACTCTTATAGTGTGCAGGATCGGCCCTCAACTTTAGAGAATTATTATGTGCGAAATCTGAACTAAGACTCTCACATCATCTAACATGAAAATACTATATATATATTTATAAATAAATTAAAATTGCCTTAAATTGACGCCATAAACCAATAAAAGTAATTAACACAATTATTTTTCATGATGACATGCATAGGCTAGCGGTACATGGTTTCAATGCTTCTTAGTGCCACTTATGGAGGAATTTTTTTTGTTTTTTTGTTTTTTTTGAAAAGATAAGTATTTTAAAAAATACACACACTAAATCGCACAAGCGGGAATTGAACCAACACCCCTAACAACTAAAGATTGGTGTTCAAACCAACTATATTAGGCACACAATTGTGTAACTATTTTCGTCACAACTAGATATATCTTAATGATTTTCAACCATATAAAGTGTTCCTCAAATAATATGTACATGATAGCAAGGCATATTAACTGAAGTGTCTCGAAGTTACCTTGGTGGGTAAGGGGTCTGCGAGTGACAGCTGCATGCAAAGCTGTCACACCATTTGTCCCCTGAAAAGAAGGAGGTCTATCAGAGGGAGACTCGTTTAGAATATAAAGAGCAATGCTTGGAGAGCCCGTTCTAACAGCTAGGAATAAGGGTGACTCTGCGGCGCTATTAGTAAAACAACATAATTCAGGATCGGCTTTCATTAACTGAGCCACCACCCTATCGTGACGATATCGTACAGCAACATGCAATGCTGTATCCTTTTCCGAATTTTTCATTCGGAGTAGTTTTTTATAAGGTTTAACACCATCTGGTCTGATTTCCCCATCAACTGATCTGTTTGGTCTTATTTCCTCAGCAGATGATCTGATTTCCCCATCAACTGGTCTGTTTTCCTCAGCAGATGATCTGCTTTCCTCATAATGTTGTAAGATTTCCTCACCAGATGGCGTGGTTTCCTCAGCAGCTGGTGTGATTTCCTCCTCATTAATTGGTCCGTCTTCCAAATCAACTTCTTCAAGAGGTTTCATCTTAGCAATGATGAACTCCACTATTTCATCACATCCTACTCTTGCAGCAACATGGAGAGGAGTTTCGCGGTTCTTGTTGGTGTCCCAAAACCGTGGAGATTGAGGATGATGAAACTTGACTTCTTTAAAGAAATTCATTTGCTTGAATTCAGCCGCAATGTGAAGAACATTGTTGTCTTTAGGCGTTTTCTGACTTGCAAGATCAATCGATACATCACCATTTCTAATTTTTTCCAAAAAACTAAGATCACCCTTTGTTGCTGCGTCATGCAGAAAACGATCCATGTATTCCATGGTATCCTTCTCTCTCTCTCTCTCTCTCTCTCTCTCTCTCTCTCTCTCTCTCTCTCTCTCTCTCTAATTTCCCGAAGTCTTCGAAATAAATCACCAATTCCCTGGATGATTTATTATTCATGGAAGCCTTGTTCACTTATAGGAAGGGACCAACAAATCTGACGGATTAATTTATTGCCAACTGCCCAAGCAGGCAAATATTTTATTACTGTAAAATTAAAATTACAAGTAATCCAGTTCAACTATACGAGATGTGACATTTTGCCAACGAACTTTCTAAGCTATCGACTCAAAACTTCCTCGTGGCCAAATGTCGAAACATTATAAGGATGCGTCATGGAGATTCATTAAAAACAAAAATAAGAGAATTGTTTAAATCTTATTATAGTTAGTAAGCCATCGTGACCAGGTCTTTACTATTCGTTACAATGTATATATGTATAATGTATTCGTATGTGTATGTGAGGAATAAAATTGATGTAATATTCATTAAAAGTAGAGTCTATGTATTCGTGAAAAAGTCTTTAAATGTTACTTAATTAAGCTTATTGCTAATTACAGTTCTGTTCTCTTGGACTACAGGGGTCCAAGAGATTTGTGGTCACTCACCGTTGGATGTAAATTCAACGGTTCACTCACTTTTGTACTCCTTTTAAAAAACTTTTTTGAACGATTAGATTAATATCCAACGGTGGGTGACTATAATCTCTTGGACTCCTGTAATCCAAGAGATCGGGACTGTTGCTAATTAATATTCTTAGACGTTAAGAAAATATTGGCACTTAAGTTCGTTGATGTGTTAAAAAAAAAAAGGTTAAATACTTTTTTGGTCATTGAGTTTTACACGAAAATTCAATTTAGTCACTGAAAAAAAAAATTTAGCCAATTTGGTCACTGTGTTTCCTAAAGTGTAGAATTTATAGACATTCCGTTATCTTTCGTTAAATACAGTTTTATTTTTTATTTTTTTAGGAATCACCTTTAGTCTTCTTCCTCTAACTCAATGAGTTATGGTATATTGTGCTATCAGAGTTAGCAAATTTGGGGAAATCTTGGGTTGAAATTGAAATTGTGAGGTGTATATAGAAAATTAAAAAGCCAAACCAAATTAAAATGAAATCAACAACTTACCAATATATTTTGGTGCTCTATCACCTTGATTACGTCACCTTGTCATTTGAAGTCACTATACGATTCTCACTAAATCGATTCAGGCTTCAATATAATACCCAATTCGTGACCTTATACCTCATTATTTCGATTTCAACCCAAGATTTCCCCTCATTTTTAAAAGGCTTAATCGCTATAGTGCCCTCTGAAACTATGGTCAAATCCCACATTGCTCCCCGAAAGTCAAGGTGACCCAATTTGCTCCCTTGACCGATGTTTTGCATCTCACTTTGCCCTCCCTACCGTCAACCCCGATAAATATTTGTTAAAAATGCTAACGTGGCTCAAATGGGACCCATCATTGGCTGAAATGTATGCCACATAGGCAGTGGTGGACCCAGAAATTTTTTAGCGGAGGTGCAAAATTGATTAAGTATGAAAAATGGTTTTTCGGAATAATCATTTTCTCAAGATAATTTTTGGCGTCTTTTATTCCTTACACATCAAATAAGAAAACTTGATTTTATGGGATTTTAGTATGAAGTATATATTGACTTAATGAGCCATCATTTTTAGCCTAAATCGTATTTTGCACTAAAACATATTTTTCATATTTTGATTTGGTAGGAATTTGATTTTCTAGTATTTTTATTTGAATCCAAATGGGGGGTACTTCCTTATTTACATTGTAAACTTAAGTAAATGGAGTAATATAAAAATAAATTAAAGTAAAAGGACAAAGACATTACATAGGTGCCATGTGTGAGAAAAATTCTTAAAAGAAAAACTTAATTGAACTTAATGACCAAATTAAATTTTCATGTAAAACCCAATAACCAAAAAGGTATTTAAACCTTAAAAACATTATATAAAAAAATCCAAATTTCGAAACATTATAAGGATGCGTCATGGGTATTCATTAAAAATAAAAAGAAGAGAATTTTTTAAATCTTATTATAGTTAGTAAGCCATCGTGACCAGGTCTTTACTATTCGTTGCAATGTATATATGCAGAGTATTCATATGTGTATGTGAAAGGAATAAAATTTATGTAATATTCATGAAAAGTCTACGTATTCATGAAAAAGTCTTTAAATGTTACTATTAGGCTTATTGCTAATTAATATTCTTGGACGTTACAATACTTTAAGAAAATATTGGCACTTAAGTTAAGCTTGTTTTTTAATCAAGGTAAACTACACTATCAACATCGAATGATCTGGAGTACCTTTCCTTTAATGATACTTAATTATGGTTATTTTCGTAATTAAAAAAAAATCTTTCTTGTGAGTGATTTGCTAATTAATCTTGGTGGCCTTTTAATAAATGTCAAGCTGTCCCTAATATGGTTGGTGTAAGAGTTTCATGTTCTTTTTTAGCCTTTAAAGAAAAGTAATGCCTGTAAAGGGCTTACAACTTAAGTGGTTAAAAGTATTTACCTCTATATAGATCTTAGGTTCGATTTCCTCTTCCCCTAATAACACTTGTATAAATACATATATATATATATACAGTCCTGATCTTTTTTACTACAGGGATCCAAGAAATTTGTGGTCACTCACCGTTTGATGTAAATTCAATAGTTCACTCACTCTTGCACTCTTTTTAAAAAAAATTTTTGAACCATTGGATTAATATTCAACAGTGAGTGACCACAATCTCTTGAACTCCTGTGATCCAAGAAATTGGGACTATATATATATATTAAAGTAAAGCTATATATTTCTAAAAACAAATACCACTACTTGTGCACCAGAAAGTGCTTAAAGATGGATCCAAGACAAGCATCACGAGGCCCATAAACAAAATTAAAAATGGTGAGAGATGAGTCCAGAGGCACACACACAAAAGATAACCAAGGCAAAGTGCCTATCCAAATACAGAGACATCAAATTATGCGCGTCAGGAACCATTTGCGGCTAGTCTTTTCACGACTGCTGCTTGATACAGGCACAATTCTAAGCTTAAAGGCAACAGACAAGCATATAAACCCACAAATTAAGCACACCAAAATGCCCAGCGGACTGTGTTTGGGCAGCACTAGAAGCATGCCCGAAGCAAAAGCTACGAGCATTCCTCCAATTGAATACTGAATGAGAATTGAAGGTGCAGCTACAAGAACACCTGACACAGTTGCCACCATGAAATGATGAAACACCATGAGGATTGACAAGAAGAAGGAGAAGGCATCAAATAGCAAGAACACTTGGAATGATGCCTCTCCGCATAACACCGCAGTTCCGTCGCTTTTAAGTCCTCCCGGCATGGTGAAAGCTGCGGCAAATGTGACGGTTGCAATAAGCATTGCTACTACTAGATTGGTATCGAATACTTTTGAGGCCTCCTCTGAAGAAGTAGCTACCAACTTTTCTATGTTTTTTTCCTATAGCGGCTGATATGGTAGGTGTATCTTTGTGCTTTGGAGATTCCAAATTCATGAAATCATGGGAAATTTGTTGTTGGAAAAATGGCACTCCAATGGACTTCCCCAGGTGACTTACAAGTTCAATACGAATGAGATCCTAAAACATAGAAGTAAAACCATGAACACGGTCAAAGAATAATGCTAGCCAAATTTATTCACCAAATTTGTTCATCAAAAGACATTCGGTGAATAAATTTGGCGAATAAATGTTGTATTCCTAGCAGGCAAGGCATATCTCCACTTATGCAGCAGATAGATTGATTCATCCGACTGGCTCGGCCGAGGTGATCATGGAGGGAGAGAGAGGGGTGGATACGAGATGGAGTGATTGTTGAACCGCCACATCCGGCTATTGGATGGCGGGACCTGTTATATACCAATTTTCCGTCGTCCACAACAAAAATGTCAACCGCCTTTGAGAATTCCTTATTGGTAGCTGTCATATCCACTCTACTGTCACTTGCAAAAGTTCCTATAATTTCAATATTTTGATGAATGGCAGCCAAATGCAAAGCAGTGTTTCCATCTTTATCTGCTTCATTTATAAATCCTGCAAGTTGGGGAGTCTTCAATATATACTTGACAACGTCTACTTGCCCCCCTAAAACTGCAGCATGAAGAACCGTTTGGCCCTTGACATTGAGTAAATCACAAGTGTCAGGCCGTCATTGAATGAGTTCTTCCAATACTTTGGCCTGCCCTGCATAGGCGGCGACATGGAGAGCTGACATGCCAGATTTGTGCAAGATGTAAGAGACAGAACTATCGCATTGCGTCAGCACTCGAGTTGCTTCAAGGTTTCCTCTCAATGCCGCATAGTGTAAGGGAGTCCGGCCAATTGCATCAGCTTCTTTAACTATTTCAGGATTTCTGGACACCATTAGTTTCACAATGCCTGTCAAGGTGAAATAGAAAATTGAGTTGAGAATCACTTCAATAACAATTTGAACACAACATGAAATTATAGTCACCAAACAAAACCAAGTACATATATAAATTTAACTAGACTTATCACGTGATGTCATGTACCTTTGGAATCTTTGGTTGTGTGAGTTGCGGCGGCATGCAAAGCTGTGACACCATTAATACCCTGAAAAGAAGGACATATTGGAGACTCGTTTAAAAGATGAAGAATAATGTGTCGAAAGCCCCTGCTAGTAGCAATGAACAAAGGTGACTCGTTGGCGCTATTAGTGTAACAACACAATTCTGGATTGGCTTGCATTAGCTGAATCACCACTCCACTATGACCATATCTGGAAGCAACATGCAATGCAGTATCCCTTTGCAAATTAGTCATTTGAAGTAGCTGCTTATGAGCTTCGCTATCGGTTGATCTGCTTTCCTCATCGGCTTCTTGTACATGTAGCATCTTCTTTGTGTGCTCAGTGAGGAACTTTACTACTTGATCCCAGCCTACTCTGGCAGCAACATGCAGGGGAGTGTCTCCCTTCTCGTTGGTAGCCCAAAACAACGAAGATTGATCATCAAGTTCTTTGAAGAACTCTATTTGCTTGAATTCAGCCGCAATGTGAAGAATATTGTTTCCTTTAGGTGTTTTCTGAAGAAGAAGGTCAATTGATACATCACCGTCTTTCATTCTTCTCAAGAACCCAACTTCACCCGACCTTGCAGCCTCATGCAAAGAAGGCTCCATCAAGTTACATGAACTCTCTCTAACTCTCTTCAAAGTATGAAATAATCTAAAAAGATGGACACTGCATACATTCAGTAGAATCAGTCCATGACTGTATATATAAAAGTACTAGGTTTTCCATTTCAAAAAGAAAAAGGATTCTAGGCTGTCTCTCTTGCACGGTATGTCCTCAACTTTGTTGTGTATTTTTTATTCAAATAAACAGGAAAAAAAAATTGCTATGCGTAAGAAAAGAATAAAGATGAGTTGTGATGTACTTTTGATAAATGATCTGGTCTTATAATTTTTCCTTTTGATAAATGAGACCCCATAACCAAATAACAAATTAGAGAGCAGAAGTACCTTAGATCAATTTATTATGTTGGATTCTATGCTGTTTTTTTACGTAAATCAACAAAGAATGCATTTATGCTACCTTGGTTCTGAGTTCAAATCTTATAAACAGTCAGTTGTAGAATCAAAATCAAAACAACCAAGCAACAGAAGTTACCTTGAGCCTTTTTGCTTGTACAAGTTACTGTCGTCAGTGCCGTGTGCAAAGCTGTAACACCATTGATCCCTGGAAAGGACACATTGATGATGGGTACTCATTCAAAATAGACTCATCTTCTCTCTACGTATCTTCTAGTCTCCAGTATGCTGCTTATACACCTATTGTTATCAAACAGAGAGTACCGAATATGGTTGGATAGGTGGACAATGTAGAAGGGTTCCCATTTTATTTACTTCTTTCTTTATCAATCAAACAATGCCCTGGCAATTTCTAATAAAGCAAAGCCTCCAATGATCTGGTTTTATGATAAATGAGACCCAGAGAAACATGTAACAAATAGCTGAGCAAAACAAGTATTTTCGATTAATTTATTATTTCGAATATTATGTCGTTTTGTACTGTAAAATCAACAGAGAAAAAATTAATAAAAAGAAGGAGAAAGAGGATAATGTTCTACCAAGACTCAATTCTTCATCAATGGAACTTCAGGGTTCCTCATTTTTATCAACAAAACAGTTCCTGGTATTTTAACAAGTTTAGCCACTCTCATTATAACGACAAGAAAACAAAAGCAATATCTATGCACCAAAACTTCTTTTTGTAAAAGAATTTTGATTGTCACGAGAAAGCACATACCATTTGACATTTCCAAACTTAATTTGTAATTCTGTACATTAGTAGATGCATCAAGATGATCAAATATAAGAAATAAACAAATAATTAGTATCGTCCAAAATAATCCACCTTTCTATCTCCCTCTCTTTCCCCATGCCTGCAGGCTACAAGAATATAACCTCTATGGTGACCATAGCTGAACAAATTACATATACATCATCTTCAGCTTTTAATTGCAGTTCTCCCTGCTGTACCAATCATATTCCATCCCCTCTCCTTTTCCCTTTGACTATTATTCTTCTGACTTTCTTTGGTTCCAGCTCTTCTACCATTTCCTAGTAGCACTCTGTGTGCCAACCTCCCTCGACTTCCTATTGAGACCCTTACCTTCTCCATCCCTACATTCACACCTTTTCTCATGTGTGGTGGCATTGGAGATTTTATCTGAGTTCTCTTTTGGAGGCTTCGTCTCAGTATGCTGTTTAGCTTCTTGCATCCATTTCTGATTACTTTAGGACTGCTACAAGGTGTCTGTTCAGGCAAGCAGTCAGTCTCAGACACATCTGCATCAACTTTCTTATCAGCATCGTATGCTATTGGTGCCAATGGTAATACATGCGGTGGGGATTGGACACGGTATGGTACACTTGGGAGTGGGATTAGAGAGTTGCGCCTTGGAGCAAAGGTTGCTGGAATCCGCTGAAATATTGGACAAATAGATGCCCTTCCAGTTTTTTTTGGGACAAGAAATTGTTCAGCCATCTCAGGGTTGTTTTCTTTCTCTGTTGGATCAATATGCTTGACAAAACCATCCATTGTATGAAGTGGTACTGGGGGTTTGTTGTTGGTCTTCTCCATTAGTGGTTGAATAGGGTTTACTTGGTCTTTTCCCAATGTAATGGCTGCTAAAGGTCGGTTTGTAAGAGGTGGCCTTGCGGGTGTGGTAGTTTGCTCCTCTTGTTGATGTTTCATTTGCTGCTGGTGCTGCTCAGCTATCTTCATGTCCACATGCTGACGTGCTAGCTTTCTCTCAATTAAAAGTTGTGATTCCAATTCTTTTACCTGCAAAAGGAACTAGATTAGTACCTATAATTCTGTTACTTGTATGTATACAAAGCTATAAAAAAAGCTATACAATACCTTGTCTTGCAGGTTTTTGTTTTTCAGGTCTCTCTCTTTTATCTTCAATTCCAATCCATGGACTGTTTCCTCCATCTTCCGGATCTGTACATCTTTGCTTTTAACATCTAGCTTGGTTTTCTCAAACTAGCAAATAAGATTCGAGATTGTTAGAAATGTAATAGATTAAGCATTCAACCACAGAATAAAAACAAAACATAAGGTTAAAAAAAAATGGGAATCTGCAGTTGCGTCAAGCAAAGAATTGTACCATCTGTTTGTATCTCAAAAGTTCAAAAGTGTCCAGTTGTCTCTTTGCTGGACCCAACTCTATCCCTCTCACTCTACTTGCAAAGTTCAGTGAGCAAAGGGTCTCACTCAAATCGTTTTCATTAGGATTTATCTGAACAAACATGAGTGTCTTTGAGTCTCCTCCTAAAAAAAGGAAACATATGCATTAGTTTTACATTTTTGTGTCTGATAAACTAAGATATCTTGGACCAAAAAAAGGATATGTATATATACATATATCAGAAGTTTAATTTCATCTCAAGAAAATGGAGAAAAATAAATGTGAAGTTGGAACATTAAACAACTCAGTTAGAATTGTTGATTCATCTTTGACTTCTTCTGTGATCCCATTGAAGTACCTAGAGAGTCTTGAAGCAAGTGGGTAAGCTTAGAGTTCCTGCACATAAGCATAATTTAGTAAAAGGAAGTTATAGCTCGATAAGGTGGCCAGTTTGCACATTTAGAGTATTCAAACAAAGGACTAATTGTTACTTATATAACCTGAAAGGTATGTGTGAGCTTTTAGTTGCAAGTGAAGATATGACATCACCAAGGGCCGATAGAGATCTATTTATATTTTGAGTTTCCTTGAGTCGTTCTCCTTGCACTTCTGTCTTTGCTACACGTTCGCTCCCTGCTAGATCCACCAACCAAAGCTTGCTTCTTGTGCATTCACCATTCAACAAATTCTCCCCCTTCACCATTACACAGTGTATGCTGCATTAAGGAAAAAACCACTCTAACATTTAGCAATCTATCTTTAGACCACATCCTGTTTGATGAAAATTAAAACAAATTTGACTGTAACCAAGATAAACCGACCAGTGTGATCGGCTGCTATGCTCATTGGCATTGGTTGAGCCAACAGCCCTTGCATTACTGCCAGTTTGCAGAACTTCCCAGACTTCACTCATGTTGTTTACCTGTGCCTCAACCAGTCCTGGAACATGATGTATCCCTTCACTGACTTGCCTTATTTCAAGCCTACAAAATCATCGCAATACTGTGAGATGCTATAATCTTGAATAATCATAACTTCCCATCCTTCACACTTGTGAAAGACGTACTGCAGGAGAATCCGACATATTGGTGAATCATCAGAAGTGAAAAAATATCAACAAGTAGGAGCAAAGATGGATATGAAAACTTAACTATGCAGTTCACATTTTGAGAGAATGAATGTTAAGAAATGGTTAAGATGTGGAAAATGAGAGCCTATACTGCTATTCTAAGTGCCAACAAAATGAGTGAAAACTTATGAAAATAAAGTACGTCTAATTATGACAAATGACTTCCCATCTATACATGAAGTTAAAAGAAACCGCAAATCAAGAAATGTACAATAATATAAGGATGTTTCATCAGATTAAGTTGAAAGGAGTAAAAATAAGAGAGATGGTTTAAGTATCTCTTCAACCTTTTGGAAGCTGCTCCCAGCTGATTCCCTGAAACTAGTAAATCTCGTATTTGTTCGTTGTAGACTTCTAACACACTAACAGATACATCATATCGATATAACTTTTCTCGCTCTCTAATCGTACGAAACAATTCCTCAAGAGTCCTAAAATTGACTCCCCGAGCTTCTTCTGTGCCCTGCATTGTAAAAGTTTTTCCACTTCCAGTCTGCCCATATGCAAAGATGCAGACATTGTACCCATCTAGAACTGAGCTTGCAAATGGAGCTGTGTCTTTGAAAACATCAGCTAAATAGGACAAAGAGGATACATATTACTGTAATGAGTCTTTGTACTTCAAATGATATACAAGACAAACAAAATAAAAAACTCTTATATAACTGTTTACAAACCTTGGTCTGCTTGAGGGCCAAATACAGCATCAAACTTGAAGGTCCTTCTAGTAGCCCCATTTGATTTAATATTGAGCTCACCATCTTTAGCAGATTCAAAATCAATAGCCATTGAAGCTCCTGCTGCAACTTCCTCAGTGTTTAGAGGCCTGCACCTGCAAAAGACCCTTATGTTTCCTACAAGCAAACAAAATAAATGTCAGAAACCCACTTTAATCTCATACCCGCTTGGACCTTTCTTAGTCAAAAATAGCATACTCCTAACCTTTCAACTCTAACACCTTGTTATAGAGTTCTTTCCGTTCTTTGGCCCCTTCAATAAACTTAGTCTTCAAATCTTTATGCAAATTTACTTGCTGATTTACTATTGGAAAAAAAAATTTAAAAAAATTAGCAAGAACCAGAAAGAGCAAAACAAATATCGTATCTCTAAATAAAAACACATGGCATGTACTTACAAGTGGACTGAATAGTAGATCTCACTTCATTCATATCTTCAATGCATTTCTTATATGCCAATGCCTCCTCTGATAGCTTGATGTGGTCCATTTTCATAATCTGTTGAATGAAACTTTTTAAAACACTGTAATCATATAAAGTGTAATCAAAAGGCACCTTTGTATTTTTATTTTTACAACTTAATACCTTAAGTTTTCTTGTCAAATCTCTCAATGATGAGAACCATCTGCTCTTCTCTTTCACTTGTCCCTCGATGGCAAAAGCTGCAACAGACAAGCATCAATGTACCATGTTTACAGATGGTTCAAATGGCTAACAGGCACAGGACATTATTACCATACCCAAAGATCCAACATGCATAGACTTGCGCATAAGTTCGTTTTGGAGTTCCTTCAGAGACTTCCAAGCTTCTTGGCACTCTTTACTCTTGGATTTGTCTTGCTTTTTAAGCTCCTCCAATGCATTCCTCATCTCTTGTAATTCTTTTTTCTGTTTCTCATACCCTATTAGCAGCTTATGATAGTCCCCTTCAACGTTGGCATTGCCATTATCCTGCAATGACATAATTTGCACAAAATATCAAAGTCTATCCTATTTTTCCATCTGAATAATATTGAACCTGAGAGGGATTACAAGAAGTTTTACTTCCGGTGATTTGCAGTTTTCCATTTGAGAATCGCCACCCAAGAAATCATCTGTGCAACCTCCATTGTTGCTTATATCAGGAAGGGAACCTTCCTTCAACTTGTCCTCAATGGCAGAAGGCGGAAGAAGCTCGAATGAAGCTTCAGGAGACAAATCTTCTTTAAAAGTTTGGCACAATGTGTTTGAGAACTTTACAGTTGGAGTTTTATGGGTATCTGTAACTTGAGACTCGTTGATTCCGTTCTCGAAAGAGAGCTCGATAGAAGAATCCATCTTCTGATGGAATTTACCATCCAAGAACTCAGGGGAATCTCCGTAGCTGGTTTGGGGTATATCGGGTGACCCAGAACAGATCACCAAATCAGGAGAGGTAAGTGAAAATCCTACCATGGACCGGCCTGAAATGTATCACAAATAAATCAAAACTCTTGAAAATCTTGAAGTCAAATCCAAGATTTTTGCCCAATTTTTTTTCACAGAAAAGGAAAGACTAGTCTAATTTACCATCAAGACCGTCATTTGCAACTGGGTCACTGAACTTTGGTGTACTAATGACTTCTGTGCATTGATAAATTTCCACACAACAATCTACACCCACGAAAAATCAAAAGATCAAATTTATCTTCCACTGTTATGATCTGTCCTAGATTCGAATTGGCTCCATGTTCTTGACTAAATTACAGTTAAAATAGATCCATTACACAAGTAGACATATAATGCAATTCTCCCAATTGGGATTTAGAGAACACAAATAAAAAGCTTACTGAGTAACCAGAAAGAACTAAAAGGAAGTTCTTTTTTTTTTTCATGAAATTACCTTCATTTGCATTGGCATAAGAAGAAGAGTCAGGATCCACCATTGTCAAGCGTTGCAATTGCGAGCAAAGTGAAGTGTCTGCCAAAGTAGAAGAAGGGTATCAAGAAATTAGAGAAGCCATGAAAATAAAATCTTGGGCAGTTGTGTATGCTGAAGAAAATGGAGTTCAGAAGTGGGTTTTCCAACTTACAGTCAGAGTGAGAGTTGGCAGTGGAAAAGGAGCTGTTTTGCTGCGAAGAAACGTCGGTGAGGAGAAGAGGGTCGTGCTCATGCTCGAACAAAGAACGGCATTGCTTATGCTGCTCCTCCTCCATTGATAAAACGACAATTGTACTAAATACACTGTTTTTGAATTCAAGTAATCAAAGACTGTGATGATGATGGCAATCTCTTTATTGCGCAAAAGAAAGAGAACCCAAAAAGGAAGAAGTGCTTTTGAATCTTCACAGAGAAAGAAAGGCGTTATTTTCGTTGGCGCATTCAATCTCCGTTGTTCTTTGGAGGCAACTGACCGTTGGCTTTTTTTCGAATTTTGAAATTTCTTGACCGGGTGCACAAGCCAAATGAGGCTGCCACGTGGTACCTGCCAATCTTTCCTCGCGTGCTGCTGAGTGGCTTTTTCCCTTTGTATTTGTTTTTTGGCTAAACCAGACAGATTTGTGATTCTTTGATTCTTTGTAATTTGGCTTGATTTCCACTTGTGAATCTTTATCTATGTAATTTGATTCATTTACAATTTAACACTTGAATCTTTATTTTTCTTTTACTGACGTGTCAACATGTGTGGATTTTCAGGCATTGTGGTTCTACTCCACCCGTCGCCCGTCTGCAGCGCCGTAGGCCTGGCTCTGCAAATACAGTTACAAATCATTGGACCTGAAATTGAGATCAGATGATGCATCCAGGGCAGAGCATCATAAAGAATTTTGTAACTTTTTTTCTCAAATTTCATGTATCTGTTACAAGTGCTCTCCCCCCAACATTAGAACTATAAGGAACTTGAATGAATGTCCCTCCCCTCTTTACAAAACAAAGCTGAAAGCTACAATGTATAAAATTATATACAGTGTAATAACATACAACAAAAGGGTACATTCATCTTGCATAGATCATTAGCACCCCACACTGAAAATAAATGCACGTGTGGGGTACTAACCAACGCAAACCTGCTGAGGACTGTCTTGGCACTGATCAGACGACGGTGGTGGTGTGCCGGATTGAGGTCATCATATTTTGCTTCCAACAAAACATGCACGTAAGCCAATTCTGTGACTTGCACCTTTCTACAATTGAATTCCTGCTCCTTCCACTGCAGCCGCCATTGAAGCAGACGCCTCTTCAAGGGTCCGCTTCTTTTGGACTGTGTTGAAGGCCTCAAGAATATCTCCCTCCTCCCAATCGTCATAGTCTTCCACCCCAATTCCACACTCTAGTCCAGCATTTACCTAGCCAAGAGGATAATATACATCTTATTGCAAACATAAGAAATATTAAAGTAATGCCAATACCAAAAGAATCCTGAACACGTGATCACCACAAAAGCTTGATGTCAATTTAAATGAATGCCAAAAACAAAAACAAAAACAATAATAAAGCGAAATCCTTTGTCAAAGTTGAAGATTGACATTGAAACATTAATTGTTCCAGAAATCAGATTAGAGGCATATATCTACACACAAAAGCTTCTATCATACTTCCAGTGAAAATAAATCTTGCTACGCCTAACTGCAGTGTAGAAACTGAATAGTCAGTATGTAAATTGATCAAAATTAATATTTAGAGTTTGTGAACTCAGGCCTTCATCCCACAGTGGAAAGGCACACACGCACCTACAACTTCTTTGTCATGTATTATTACCACCATTGCTATCCCATTGTAATCAGCTCCCAGAAGATAAAGATATTTCATAAAATCAGGCCAAAGGAACAAGATTTTTTTATGGAAACCAATTTAAGAACTAAGTCATGGTATAATCTTTCTCCTATTCCTCCAGGGCAAGTAGATGCACACACCCAAGCATGTATGTATATCTAAGAATTCCGACCCAAAGAAGATGTAGGCATGAATGTATTCAGCGGTATGTGAGGTTACTAGGAAAACAATTGCGGTCCAACAAATAAACACATCATTCAGATATTTTAAACAGGTATACCTAAGTAATACTTCTCATGCGCTAGGTTGCTTCCCTGCATTTTCTATAAATTCTACAAAATGGCCAAAAAGAATTATGCAGGCCATAAAATAATACCTCTTTCACAATTTCCTTAACCCGTTTCAACGAATCAAGAAGGCCAACATGCACTACTTTTCCCCTTCGAATGACCTGAACGCCACAGCCTTTAACAACTTTTCCCTCATTTATCATGCATCCAGCAACACGACCACTACCACTGCTGAATACGGCCCGGACTTCTGCTGAGCCAATTGTCACTTGTTCCTATCAATACACAAGTAACAATGTCAACTGCAAATCTTTCAGTCTAGAAAATTTCAACAATGTTAAAGCATAAGCAGCATATGCCCCTAAAAGTCAATGCCTTAAAAACCTAAAGAGATCTGGTGCTTAAGTTCATTGATACCTCAACAGGCTCTAGGAGTCCTTCCATTGCATTTCGTACATCATCAATAAGTTCATAGATAACTCTATAAAGGCGGATCTCGACACCTTTGTTTTCTCCATAGCTTTTCACAGAACCCGGTACTTTGACATTGAATCCGAAAACGATGGCTTTGCTGGCAGCAGCAAGATCAACATCACTGGTGCTTACATCACCTGTTGCTTCCAAGAGAAACTTCAAGGTGACATTATCTTGTGGGAGCACCTGCAGGGCTTGTCTGACAGCCTCAATAGATCCCTAGACATGACAATAATCATGATATAAATCAGTACAGTTTAAATAAAGACTAATTATCTATGAAACCTGAAATTGGTTAGACACTTCTTGAAAGGCCAGTTACCAAACTATATATTGACTGGTGAAAATTAGAAGAACACATTAAGATTTTGATTAATTGTGCACTTCTTAAGGGGCCAGTTCCAAAGCTAAATTATTCCCATCTTATAGCGAAAATAAAGCCTGTAATGGACATCTGAAAATAATTAAATCTTGCTGTTGTTGCTCATTTCATTCATGATGTCTAATTACCATTCCAAATGCATACAACTTCATTGAGCATGCCAACTGTCTAACGGGCTTATATGCCAAAAAAAATTCTCCGCTTTTCCAACCACAAATTAAGCTGTTTTTTTTTATACTTTTAAAACCCAATAACATAACTAGTCCAAACTTTTAATCAATATTGTGAATGATAGCCCTTTCTGCATATAAATAGGTAGGTTGTGCCTTGTCAGGTTCCTCACTATGGTTATTCTGATAATTGTTTTTTTTTTTTCTTTAATCAGACTAAATTAAAATAAAAACTCAGCTCATCAGTTGTTAAACTCAAGGTTGCAACGTGAAAAACAACATACTTTACAAAAGATGAATATGCATACCTGAAGATCAACCTTTAGAATAATATTTAGCTGGTGCAAGTCTAATCCAGACAGCTTTCCTGATGAGACTGCAGATGCTAAGGAAGAAAGAGTAACCCTGCCGTCGCCAGCCTTAGCTGATATACGTTCACTTCGCAATGACTCAGCACGTGACTCTGCCTTTTCGCGTGCAACATCAAGGGAGCCAACAACGTCAAATTCGTCACCAGCTACAGGAACATTATTTAATCCAAGAACCTACAAGTAGACACAGAAATTGCTATTCAGGCATTGAAACAAGAATCATGCGACACAGTCGAACACATATCACATATCACATAAAAATCAAGAAGAAACTAAAAACAAAAACATCTTTGAAAAAGGGCACTCGTGTAAGCAACTTATAGACAGTGAAATAAAATGGCTGCTCATAGAAGCTTTAGAGAAGAATATTTAGTTTTCTGCTATTAACCACCATAGAATGCAGTGCTACAACAAATGTGTTTTCAGTTATGTTGAAAAATTTAGCAATCGGAGGAAGCTGTGCCATTTATCTTCCCACCAGTAATTGCTTATAGTAATCATAATGTCAACAAAATGGAAGCAGAGGAATAATGAAGCTAATACAAATACTTGCATGTCAAGGGCCATAAAGAATTACACAGCATCTGGAAATCCAAACTTACCACTACAGTTTCATCTTTTTAATAAAAAAGAACCCCAGTTATACTTAATAATGTATTGTACTTACAAAGCTCACTTAAATTGCAACACAAACTCGCAAAATTTTGAAACTGTCAGCTTCTATTTCTCCAATTAGAACCCTACAATGAATTTCTACTAATATCCGACAAGCCCTACAAACATTCAGACATTTGGATTTACTTATGATCCACTATAACTTTTGAATTAAGTCACTGATTAAAACAACAGAGAGAATGAAAGACAGTTTAAAACAAAAAAATAAAAGAATATATGAACGACAAACCTGAACAGGTATAGAGGGTCCAGCTTCATCGACACGATTTCCACCATCATCAAATAAAGCCCGCACCTGACCATGGGAATAACAAAAAGTGCCTCATGTTAGTCAAAATGTTGACCACATAAAAAGTGGATTAGATCTAAGCAAAAGGGCTCAGAGTTCAAAAATTGTTATCCACCAACCTTTCCAAAGGCTCCTCCACAAACTATTATGTCCCCCCGTCTAAGGGTTCCATTTTGCACGATAAGTGTAACTAAAGGTCCTTTAGATTTATGAAGACCGGCCTCAATGACTGTGCCTTTCGCACTTCTATGAGGATTAGCCTTTAAATCTTGCAACTACAAAAATCATACAAAAAGTTAGGAAAAATAAATTTAACCACCAGAATACTTTCCAAAAAACAAATTCAGACAACCAAGATAGCTAGAAAAAAAAATATTATTGCAACAGTATATCAAAGCTAATGCGTCAACATCCATTCACATCTGCCTTACCTCTGCAACTAGCATAACAGTTTCCAAAAGCTCATCTATATTCTTCCCTTTAAGAGCACTAATCTGTTTAAACCCACAGAAGGAAGCGCTCAGAAAGAGTATAAGGCATAACAAAATATGTAAGTACAATTCTTCTACATGAAATAACAACCTGGACCATTGGAACATCACCACCCCAGTCCTCTGGCATTAGACCAATAGAAGAAAGCTCTTGCATGACTCGATCTGGATTAGCTCCATCCTTGTCTATCTGGTACCATTAGAATGAATAGAATTGAGATTCAACAAATCATGATGCCATAAGCAACGCAAGCAAAGCAGCTATTCTTCCTTATTTTTAATCTAAACAAATGGTCAAAAGAAAAAAAGTGCCACTATGCTTGGCATACCTTATTTATAGCTATTACTATTGGCACGCCAGCAGCTTTAGCATGAGCTATGGCCTCTTTTGTTTGAGGGCGGATTCCATCATCAGCAGCCACTACAATGATAGCAATGTCTGTCACCCTTGCTCCACGAGCTCTCATTGCTCCAAATGCCTACAGGATCGGATATAATAGATATCATCTAAAGGGAAAAAAAAGTACAAGCAAGTTACAGAACCCAAATATCATCCAGAAAAATAAAGATAAAATAATGTGGTTATACGGGGAGAGAGAGAGAGAGAGAGAGAGAGAGATTTCCAAGTGTTTACTGGAGAGTGATTGTACCTCATGCCCAGGAGTATCAAGGAAAACACATGATTGCACCTTTCCATCAATTGGTACAAGCACCTTATATGCCCCAATTCCTTGTGTAATTCCACCAGCCTCTGAGGCAGCAACCTGTGAATATATAATTATATACCAGTCAGGCTTCAGTTAAATTACTTTATGCTAGCACCAATTCCACAATGCTCCAAAGTTTATTAAACCAATACCATATTTTATGTGAACAATCAATATGTTATAACCAAACTACTGAAATAAAGTGTTTAAGTTTTACCAAAAATAACAAAACCATAAAATCCGATACCACTAAGGTCGTTGCAAAATAAACTGATGGGAGAAATTAGACTGTTCAGCAGCTATGTTTACCTTGCTCTTCCGGATATAGTCCAACAGGGTTGTCTGGCAAGTGACAAACACAAAAGTATTAGAAATACTGGAATGTAAACTTACAAGTTTACAAATACAATACACCAGAGGAACTACTCAAGAAAACAAGATGCAAAAGAACTGACTAGCAAATAAAACACATGAACTTAATTTACCTTGCCATGATCCACATGACCCATTATAGTAAGGACAGGAGGCCTGTCTTCTAGTTTGTCTAGGTCATCTTCATCGAGTATTTCCTTCTTTTTTGCCATTTCTTCCACCTTTACAGGATCAGCATCTATAACTTCCACGTCATGCTCTTTACAAATCATCTTTACCATATCTTTGTCCAGAGTTTGAACCCCATCAGGCTTAATTCCCTTTGCGTACAGAGATCCAAGAATTTGGGATTCATTAATGGCCAAATAGTACGCTAAATCATCTATCAGCATACCATCCTCACCAACCTCTAGAATTTCTACTTTAACAGGGGCTGCCTCTTTGGCAGCCTGGAGTCTCGCTGCCTTCCTGCTTGCTTTACTCCACTTCCTCCCTTTCCTAGCTGCTCCAGGAATAGAGACATTGAGTTCCGAGGCCTCTTCATCCGGAATCTCGTCATCAACCTTCCGCCTCCGTCCACCTGGATCATTTTTCTTTCGATACCCATCTTTGAACCTTCCAGGGGGAGGGCCCTTTCCTGGTTTTGAAGGAGCTAAAACTGCTTGAGAAATCACAGAATCAACTGCTGGCTTCTTGGAAGCAAATTTGTCAATCAAAATTGGCTTCCGTTCTTTAGTTTGTGTGGAAGAATCAGTTTCATCAATCCCTGACGACTTTGGAGCCGCCCCCACATCCTTCAAGACAACTGGTTTCTTTACCATGGGTGGAGGAGCTGCAGAAGGCTTTGCTTGTAATTTTGGTTGGGGTCTCAATGGGGGTTGAGGGGGTCTCAAAGAAGCATGGGGTTGAGAGTCTGCTTTTAACCCTCCCCCTGTTTTTAGTTCCTCTTCTGGGATTGTATTATTAAGTTTAGGTGATTCCTTTACAACCTTCTGCACATTTGCGACTGTGTCTCCTTTACGCCACACACTCTTCAAAGTTTTAGACTTACTAGTTGTCTCCGAGTTCACCGGTTTAGCATTCCGCAAATTAGTACTTGCGTTAGATGGTGCAGGTTTATTTACAGAGCTACTATCTTTCTTAGTACCCAATTCACCAGCTCTTGAAGTTTCTAACTTTTCAGCCTTCTCCAGAACCTCTCCAAGCGACTCAATCACCTTATTCCTTTCTTCGTCTCCATCTTCTTCATCCGAATCCCCACTAATCCTTGAGGGGTCCCAATCAGCCGCATCAATACCTACAAGGGGTTCATTATTGGACCCTCCAGAGGACTTCAATACTGGCTTTGGGGAAGGCTTAAGTACAAAATCAGCATTGGCATTAGAAACATCTGTACTTCCTCTATAGTTGTTAGAATCAAGGGACACCTCATTGCCTTGCTTGGCAACAAAATCAGTAGTTGTGACCGAACATTTACACACAGATAACCTTACACAATGCCATCTCCTGCTACCCTTTAAACTTGCCTTAGACAAAGAAACTTTTCTAACAAGTGAGCGGGACCTTTCAGATGAACCCAAAAGTGTGACACTTCCCAAACTAACAAGGGAAGCCACAGAAGCCATTGTTCCCTGCATGCTTCCTACTAAAATTAGCATGGAGACCCCACAACACAACCACCCATATATATATTCTAAGCTGTCATCCTAAACTCTCCAGAGTTCCAGACAAAATGTGAACTTGTATGTCAATTAGTATAACGTGAAGCAAAATTCAAGCTACCCAATACTGGAATTCCAGAAGCAACAATAATATTATTGTTCCCAGCAGAAAAAAAAAACACACAAACAAACGAACCCCAAATCCGAAATTTAATACTTTCTGGAGAAAGAGAACAGCTTTACCTCTCTCCAAGAACTGTGACTGGAATTCCAACACTTGGGTATTGTTGAGTTGAGAACTTGAGAGAGAAAAAGTGAGAGAGAGAGTGAGTTTGTAAACAGAAAGTTGGAAGGAAGTTGTGGTTGGGCAAGGTAGGGGATGATAAGGTGGAGGTGGAAAAAAGGAATGAAATTTGAAGAATATATGTGGCTGTTTCTTTACCTATCAAAATCTATATGCGATAAGGCAAGGCTTTGACGGGTTTTCTAATTTCTTCCTGCGAAAATATATTTATGGGCTTTTTATAGTTTTGCAGTTTTGATGGTAAGCATCGTATCAAGGTCGAGAAGACTGTGAATGCCAATTGGGTTGGGTCGGTTGGGATTTTGGCAACTTCCTTAACGCCGCTAGAATTTATGTAGCAGACCATACCCCAGAGTCCTTTCTTGTTTTTCTTTTTCTTTTTCTTTTTCTTTTTCTCTTGTTTTTTTCCCTATTATTTCATGACATTTTTCTGTTTTCCTGATTTTACAAAACAAAAAAGAATCTCAAATTTACAACTATTTGGAATTAATGAACATATCTTTAAGGGGTAGTCGTTTTATTAGTCCTTGAACTTAGACCTGATTTATATTTGAGTAGCTCAATTTTCAAAATAATTTACGTGGTCCTTCAACTTCAGTTTCGTTAGGACAAATGGTTCTGCCATTAATTTCGTTAACTTTTCTGTTAAATGCATGGACAAATGGTATTTTTGTATCAAAATTGATTCAAATATGAATAAAAAATTAAAATATTCAAATTAAACTCTCTTTCCCCTTCTATCCCGATTTCTACTCCCCCCAAATTTATTTTTTTTGGGTTGGTTTTTTATTTGATTTTCTTTTATTGTTATTTTAAAGATATAATTTTTTATTTATTTTTTTTGTTTTAATATAAAAATACCATTTTGCCCCTGCATTTAACAGAAAAAGTTAACAAAATTGACGGCATGACCATTTGTCCTAACGAAAGTGAAGTTAAAGGACCACGGGAACCTTTTTTAAAATTGAGGTACTCAAATGCAAATCGAGTCTAAGTTCACGGACTAATAAAATGATTAATCATATCTTTCGATGCCTTTATTTGAAAACAGTAGAGTCTATATAGGGAGGAGACGTAAAGGTTCCAACTTTAAGCTTGATGATTATAAAATAATTCGAGTACTAAATTAGTTGAAAAAAAAAGTAATTTAGAAATAAATTCAATTAGCATGATAGTTCAAGAAATAAAATGATAACTTATCCATTATTAAATATGTATGTGTATCGTGTAGTTACATTCTCTTTCAAGTATTTTATCAAACATTTTGTCCCAATGTCATGTATGCTCAAAGAGAATATAAATGAAACATTGCTTAATTTTATGTGTAGTAGTATAATGGAAGTGGGCGCAATTTTATTCATTCACGATGTTGCGGATGAGCAATGTTTATCCAATCCTAAGGGCACTTTGTGGGTGTAGGGCGTTGCTGTATTTTATTTTTATTTTTTTGAATTTATGGGAAATATGAGTGAAATATTGAGGAAACAATTGAAAAGGGGGTGATTTCAGCAGAAAAATCTTATCCATTCTAACAATAAAATTTAAAAGTCAAAATTTATGTCAAGAAACTTGTAGCTAAAATGATTTGTAACCCCTGCATCCGAAGTTCTAGCTTTGATTCATCCTTCTCCAAATATTGCTCGTATTAAAATAAAAAAAATTAAAATTTATGGCAATAAAATTCCCCCAAAATTACTTTCTTTTTCAAGACTCCAAGTTCCAACTCTATATAAAATAAAATTAAAAAGAAAAAAGGAAAAAATTATCTATCATCTCTCACCTTCCAAAATTCCAAATTTACCGCAGAGCGCCAACGCATAGCAAACTGTTTAAATTTAAAGGTGTAAATCCGCTCACTATTTGTGTACTTAATTGGACTTGTGCTGTTGTCATGAGTTGCGTCAAGACTTGCCGCGAGTCGTTCAACTTCACTTTGTATCTTCCCTTCCCCGTCATTTCCTTCTGACTCGTCATCATCCCCTCCCCTGCAATCTAGGGCTTCTTCTTTCTCTCTCTCTCTCTCTCTCTCTCTCTGATAACCCATTTTCTCAAACACTGATACAAAGCAGCAAGTAAACATGGAAGGAGTCGAAGACGCGGCGACAATGATCAACTTGGCCAACACTCCTCCTCCGCCCTTTCTGAACAAAACCTACGACATGGTGGACGACCCGTCCACCAACGCCGTCGTTTCCTGGAGCGACGGCAACAACAGCTTCGTCGTTTGGAACGTGCCCGAGTTCTCCAGGGACCTCCTGCCCAAGTATTTCAAGCACAACAACTTCTCTAGCTTCGTCAGGCAGCTGAATACTTATGTGGGTATTTCTTCCCTTTTCCCAATTTCGATTCTTCTGCTTTTTTCTTTGTTCTTTGTTTCTGCATTTTATTGTGGGTTTTTGGAGGTTTAGATAGAAACAAGAAGATGGTTTACGCGGTACTTCCGTTTAGAACTGTGAAATTTGGAGTAGTTACGCAAGACCAATGTACAATTAGGTTTGATCATTGTTCTTTTGGTAAAGGTTTATAGAATTGGAGGTTGTAAATAGATAAACCATGAAGATAGATTCTGTTTGTGTGGATTTTATATCACAAGATTTTAGCCATTGTGGTTGAATTGGATTCGTGGTCATTCAGTGGGTTCCTTCAGGGCTATGTGGTCACTGTATCATGTAATCAAGTGGATAAATTTCAATTTGTTTTGTTTTGTTCGGAACTTGTAGAAAACCAGGCCGGAAAAAAAGGACGACAGTAAAAGATCAGAAGTACATTGAGATTTATAATCGGAGCCTAAACCCTAATAGTTATGTGCAAATTGTCTCATTTAACGTGCTTCTTTGACAAGTTTGTTCCGATGATTCATTCTTATCTTTACGGATTAATTATACAATCATTTTTTTTTTCTTCATAGTAAGACCATAGGGTTGTTTTATTGTAATGAAACCATTTTGTATAAAGTGGAACATAAAAGTTCCTTAGGCATTTGCTGATATCCCAGAAAATTTCAAATGATTGGCATGTTTAGCTTTCTTTAGCCTCTAAATTACATCTTATTCAGATGAAGACAGTTCTTTGAAAACTTGGTGACACTCACAGGCAACTTGGTCTTATAAGCTCAGTAGTTTGATCTTTTTACATGTCAACGTAGTTAGTGATTGATAGTGTGACGTGTTGAAAATGTTTCGCACTACAAGGGCGATGTAGTTATATGGCATAATCCAAAATGTAGTAATTCATGTTGTCTCAACTCTTACAGATGATAGGTATCAAGTAGTGATCTAGTTTTGGTAAATACTTATTGGCATTGTTAACAGAAACTGGCAGGATGTAAAATGAATGGGTATGTACACCAGAGGTTTGTTCCTTTCCCCTTCTCTTACTTCCAGAGATTATAAGTTATGAATACTTTTCTTCCTTTTCAATTCATACATTCCCACCAGGAGTTAGTGTTTTAGAAGATACATGAAATCAGTTTCTTTTTTTTTCTTTTTTAAGTTTTGTTTAGTAAGACAAGAAAGGTGAAGTTAAGCTTTTTTTTTTTGGCTGTTGCATTATCCATGTGTTTGGATATGAGACTTTTGTTAGTTTTTGTCTTATTTGTTTAATATCATATTATTTGGAACTTTTATTAGGGTTATAAATTTAAACCATAGAAGGACGGTCACAAATGACTATACATCTGCATATATGTATATAATATGCATACATACACAAACCTGGGCGTGTGTATCCAACATAATCCGGTGAGTGGTTCGAGAGAGATATCTACAGTTTCCTACGCACCGGTTAACAAGAAAAATCCTTGTTCACCGACCAATATATCAAAATCAAATAGCTAGCATGCATGTCAAAGAAAAGTGCTTTGTCATAATTTGAACATCAGTCGTTGGATTTTGATCCTATGACTGGTGAGCATGAATTCTGTGCTCACTGGTAATATGAGATCAAAATTGCATATATACGATATATGTATTTATCTTTATCTATATATGTATGTATTTTTGTACATGGACGTGTTTATGTGTAGATAGAATTACTCTAATAAGGTGTCTGTCCTTAAATGAGAACTTGTTTCTTGGTTGTTAAATCAGATTTGAACAGTTGAGATGTATCGCCTCTTAGTTGTGTAGGGATCTGCCATTTTCAGCCACTGGTAAGACTGGCAAGCTGTAGTGGGTTAATATCGATAAATGGCTATTGTATCATTATTTTGTTGTTTCTAATGCGGACATCTTTTTCACTATGTTGTAATTTATTGTTATGATTTAATTATTGCAACAGTCCCTGAACTTATATCCAAGTTCCACTTTAGTCCCTCGATTCAGTTTTTAAATTTTGTGGTGCCTGGGTACAAGTTCAGTGACCATTGCAATAATATTGTTTATTCAGCAATAAAATTGTCTCCTAATATCTGAGAAACAAGCCTTTTATCATCAGCGATTGCAATTCGCAGAAAGTAGAAGTTTTACTTGTGTTGGTTATTGGAAATAAATAAAGAAATGATAAAGAGTGGAAAAGGAGGCAAAAGCTAATAAGTTCCTTTGCAGCATTTGGCTGTTGGAGGGTTGATACTGCAATTATGCCTATGAATGGTGGTTGTTATCTGAGGCTGGATCATGAGACGAGAGATTCTGGCTCTTTGTCCTATGCTCCAAAAAAAAAAAGTTTAAGATGTATGCATAACTTTTGACTTATATTTTCATTATATAATTTTAGTATTTATGGTGTTGCATTCAATTTGCAGGGTTTTAGAAAGGTTGATCCAGACCGATGGGAATTTGCAAATGAAGGGTTTCTAAGAGGCCAGAAACACCTTTTGAAGACTGTCAGCAGGCGGAAACCAGCTCATGCACAGAGTCATCAACAAGCACCACCTCAAGTGCAGAGCTCTCAGGTTGGGGCATGTGTTGAGGTGGGAAATCTTGGGCTGGAGGAAGAGGTCGAAAGACTTAAAAATGACAAGAACAGTCTTATGCAGGAACTTGTTAGATTGAGGCAGAAACAGCAAGCAACAGATAATCAGTTACATAATGTTGGACAACGTGTGCAGGGAATGGAGCAGCGGCAGCAGCAAATGATGTCATTTCTTGCAAAGGCTATGCATAGTCCTGGATTTTTATCCCAGCTTGTACAGCATCAAAATGAAAACAACAGGCGAATCACTGGAAGCAATAAGAAAAGGAGACTCCCAAGGCAAGAAGATGAAATTTTGGTTGGGAAGCTTAGCACCAAATCTCTCGATGGACAAATGGTGAAGTACCAACCTTCAATGAATGAAGCAGCAAAAGCAATGCTGCGGCAGATCTTGAAGATGAATACATCTCCTAGGCTGGAACCGTCAATCAATCCTGATGCTTTCCTGATTGACAATGTTCCTTCTTCTGATGCATTGGAAAGCGGTGACACCTCTAACCGGATTTTGGGCGTGACCTTTTCAGAGGTTCCACCAACTTCTGTGGAGTGTTATATGCCCGAAGAAGAGTCTGGATTTCCCGACAGTTGTCATTCTACAGCCATTTCTGAGATCCAGTGTTCTCCTTATGCGGTTACCAATTGTGTTAAAGCAGCTCAAGTTTTGGAAGAGAACATGCATAATTTTCAAGAAGATGCAGTTATGCCTGAATCAATGCAAATGCAAGGTGGTGTTCCAGAAAGCACTGTAGAAATCCCCAACGCAAACTTCATGAGCTCTGAGACTGGGAATGCAGAGTACATGGATATGTCAGCGGTTTTGGATGGGACCCTGCCTACAGAAACTGATGCCTTTTCTCCTGAGCCTGATGTAGATGCTTTGCTGGGCTCTAACCTTCCGGGAATTACTGATATCTTCTGGGAACAATTTCTTCCAGCGAGCCCTCTGACTGGTGACGTAGATGAAATTAATTTGAGTTCCACTGATGGGGGGACCACGGATCAAGAGTTGAAGTTGGCGGAGGAGAATGGATGGGACAAAACTCAACATATGAATCATATTACTGAACAAATGGAGCTTCTTGCACCAGGGAGCAGAATTGGTTGACCTTGTCTTTCCAATTGTATATACATGTTTCTTGCTATCAAGAGGTAAATTCATAATCCACCATTTACCATTAGAAGAATGTGAATAGTCACCCTCCCTCAATTTTAACTGAATGTTTGTAATAATAATTCTGTTACTTACTCCATTTTACACAGCAATATTGCATTTCAATTTTTTTGACCTGTAAACATTTATTACCTTTAATTCATAAAACCCTTTTTCCGTCCTAAATTCTTTAACCCTGGAAATCTTGAACTGTTAGCAATTCAATTAGGCAGGCATATTATCATTCAGTTTCCAATTTTGCAAATTTCTATGTTTCTTGCACAGGTTGATGTTGCGCCCTGATGAGCAGGCAAAGCTCTTCTTCAAAGACTAATAATGACCAGCTAGGATTCAAGTTTAAGAAACTCTTATACTCATGTAATCTGGCTTGGCGATATCGTTTGATGCATTTTCGTCCAAGACCTTTTTGTTGGTATATGGTGAAGTCTATTGTAACTATGATGTAGGCAAATCCTGTTTTGGATCGGAAAGTAAATAGGGAGGGTGGTTCTTTCTAAACATGTTGCGCCCCTTATGAGGTGGGTTATAATATGCACAAAACTTGAGCAGGTGCTTTATGAAATCTTATTCATAGGAGAGTATTCCAACAGATATTTTGGTATAAGATTCATGCAAAACCATGACATCTCTTAATATTAACTAGGATGATATAGGAATTGCCAACTGCGTCTAGCTAGCACAATGTCTCAAGTTCGAATCCCATGGTATCTTAGTTGTGTGTGAGAAATCTCTCTATCTTATAGTTTAGACTATCGCTTGTACTAAAAAAAAAATTGACATAAGAATTAGCTTATTGTCTCATCGTGTGCTTGCATAGCAGATTATACTAACTATGAAAATAAACAAATAAATAAGAGTTTTTCAATTTAAACTTCGCACTTCTCTTTGTTCATCCCATATTTTAAGTTCACCCCAACATTTAATTCAAATTTTCACAATTTCTAAGTAAATCCCACTGTCTTCCCAAACTACCCCTAAATACACACCAATGAGAAAAAATAATTTAAAAAAACTCAACAACCTCATACCCCACTTTCTCCTTCTGTGTGGTGTTATGTGAAGCAGAAGCAGCCGGAGCCCTTCTCCGGGTGTTAGGCACCTCAGTCTTTTCTTGGTCCATCTCTTCTGAAACGGCTCTCCTCATTCTTTTCTTAGGGTTCCATCAATTTCCACAGCCACACTAGGCTCAAGCCACCAATTTTTGTCTCAGTCGTCCAGAACCAAATGAAAACAAATTGCATAATTAACACTATGAATTTAAGCACCTAAGTTAGTAACTACTAGAATCCTTAAGAACATAAATAAAATAAAAACTAATGCAACAAGAAAAAATAAAATAAATACTTAACGTAACCTCTAAAAGCCCATTTGCACAAATACAATTAACAATCACGAAGAACCCAGATGATAAGGACCACAACAAAAAAAAAAATGTAACCAAAACTTGAAGAAATACTGAACCAACTACTGAGGATGGCGATAGAATTACAAGTGGGTATCTTTATGTCTTCATGAATGACAAATGAAGAGCAGTCATGAGAGAGCTCGATGATTGCCTGGACTTTGCAGGCAGTGGTTTTTGTTTTTTTGTTGTTGATAGCAGTGAATTATGTTCTTAATTTGAGCAATCAGAAACCAAAGAAAAGTATGGGGTGTAAACACAATAATAAAACTTAAACGCTTAATGATTTAAGTATTGGGGTGAACAAAGAAAAGTATGGGGTTTAAATAAAAAAACTCATAAATAAAATAAAGATGGTACAAAGCTACAAGCTCCTTCTCCATGATAGAAATGTAAACAATTTGGGTCCACATAAACATGATTTGTGGCCTAATCTAAAATAATATGTTTAATTCAACTAATGTTATCAAATGAGGAGTTCAAATTAGTATTTAATCCATTTTTTAAAATACAATCCAAATTTTTCTATAACCTTGTTTTTTTTTAGAAAAGGCGATAGTAATTTTTCTATAACTTAATGGCTATGCACTTTTTCATCCCTTTGTTTTGTTTTAAAAAACCCTTAAAAAATCTCACCCAAAAAAAGAGGGAGGTGATTTTTCCACTTCCTTGTTCTCCACTTATACTTTTTAATCAATTTTGTTCTTTTTCGTTATTTCTCTTTCCTATTTTATCCTTACTCTACAATTCCCTTTAATAAGACATGTACAATCACTTACTAATATTTTGAAAGAATAAAAATCTAAGACTATTATGCATACCTTGCTCTTTGCATATCTAAGCTCTTAATGACAGTTTGGTTAGCAGCATTCTTTAGGTCTTCTTCCTGTAAACATGTTAGCCCAAAAAATTTATTATCGTTTAACTACAACAAAGATAAATAGTACTCACATACTTGATAAAAAAAACAAAAAAAAACAAAGAATTTAGCTTACAAATACTTACATTTCTATCCATTTCCAAAATTTGTTTTTATTTTTTGTTTTATTTTTTGTTAACTTTTCTTAATTTTAATTATGAATTCCTTAATGTAGGGTAAAGGTAGAATAGGAAAGAGAAATAACAGAAAAGAACAATATTAATTTAAAAGTATTAAAAAGCAAAAAAAAAGTGTAAATGGAGAAAAGAGAGGTGAAAAAATCAGCTCCCAAGAAAAAAAAAACCTTAAATTTGTGATAAATAACATCCCAAAATCAAACCCAGATATTGATACTGTACAGGGATAAAAGCCCAGAATCCCATTCCTCAACTTTCTGCACCAACATGAACGATGAAGCTAAGCTTCAGTCCAAAACTCTCAACATTCCTTAAACCCTCTTCTGTCACTAACCTCCATCGCTCCTTTTGCTCTTCTTCAATATCATCACCACCACCCACTTCACTCAAACCTCAAACCCCTCTCTTTCTGAAGCCACCCATACACTCAGCCGCCTCCTCAGACCTCCAGAAATGGCATGACTGGGCCAAAAGTCTCGCTTCCTCTGTTGGGTCAACGTTTGTGGACTTGGACAATGGCCCAGACTCAACCCTTTTGTGCAGAGAGATCAAATGGCTCATGGAGGACGCAATCGAAGAAGAATCAGAAGGTATGGAAAACAACCAGAGAAGCATTAGGCTAAGGGTGGCCCTGGAGGAGCTTTACATGTTATGGAAGCAGAGGGTTGAAGAGAGGAGGCCATTCCAGTATGTTGTTGGGTGTGAGCATTGGAGGGACTTGGTGCTTTGTGTTCAAGAAGGGGTTCTAATTCCAAGGCCTGAGACTGAGCTCATTGTTGATTTGGTGGGTGATGTGGTTTTGGGTAATGAAGGGTTAAGAGAGGGTCTGTGGGCTGATTTGGGGACTGGGAGTGGTGCAATTGCTATTGGGATTGGGAGGATTTTGGGGACTGGTGGGAGAGTCATTGCAACTGATTTGAGTCCTGCAGCATTTGAGGTGGCAGGTTTTAATGTGCAGAGGTATGGTTTACAGGTTAGTGATAAAATTCTACTTATCTTTATCTTGAAAGAAGAATGATAAGTGTGCTAAAAGAGTCTCTTTACAAAATGTGGATTGTAAACTGACATATGATTGTTGGGTTGACATTCTATGCTTTGTTTCATTATTAGAGATAGTGAATGGTTAGCTTTAGTATCTGCTAATGGCAATTGGATGTCAATGGAAGAGAAAGGGAATTTGTTATCTGGGTTTTTGGGATCTTGTGAAAGAGTGTTTACAGTAATATTGTAAAAATAAATAAATAAATAAATAAGTGGGGCTTTTGATATTGCGATGAACCCTTTCATCAGTAAAACCACCAACTTCCATTGCTAAAGTCATCTTGCACCTAATTCTAGAGCACATCTTTAATGGAAAAAAAGCAGCAATAGAGAACTCTTGTACTACAGAACGCAGGTGTGATAAAATTCCGGTTTACAACCATGCCCAGTTAGTTGATTTGAGATTCTAATTGTATCAGCAGTTATGCTTCATGTAACAGAAAGAATGGCAAGAGTAAGCTGTGCACAACCCAACTTTTGTCTATGTATTAGCAAAGGATTTTTGGACAAACTTTGTTTAGGTATGGGTGTCCTGGAACGTACGAATCTGATTCCTTGGTAAAACATTATGTTTCTACTGAAAAAAATACAAGCATATTGATTTCCAATTAACTTGAAGATGAAGGTTCAAAACATTTGGAATGTAATCTCTTTCCCCTGTTCTTTTTACTGCTTTCAAAGTTCTCCATTTTGCTCTATGCTCAAGCTCCAATTTTGATGTGCCAATCAGGATGTAGTGGAGCTAAGGCAAGGATCTTGGCTTGAACCATTAAAGGATATGGAAGGTAAACTCGCAGGTCTTGTAAGTAATCCACCATACATACCAAGTGACGATATCTCAGGGCTTCAAGCTGAAGTTGGACGACATGAACCCAAAGTTGCATTGGATGGTGGTATCAATGGCATGGATGATCTTTTACATATTTGCAAAGGGGCTGCTTCTATGTTGAAACCTGGTGGATTTTTTGCTTTTGAGGTATCTATTTTTCATTCTGTAAAAGTAAAGTGTTAGCATTTGTCCTTTAAAAGTTGAAAAGTACTACAATGAATGAACTGTAGCTAGTTATAATTTTATTATGGTGATACTTGTATGGAGATGAGCGGAAGTTGCAGTCGGTATAGTCAGTTAATAGCTAAATCTGCCATATATTCTGTGTAATTTAGGCTTCAGGTCCTGCCCATTATGCCCATTGCTTGTTTTGCTAGAACTACATGGTGTTTCTGAATGGTGACTAAAAGGTGTTTCATGTGCAAGATATAGCGAGATGCATTATCGTTTTCCACTAGTTAGTAATTGGTAACTTCTAATCTTCCTCATCAATCCTATATTGTTGCAGACAAATGGGGAGAAGCAGTGCAAACATCTTGTAGAGTACATGGAAAATGATGCTGGAGGCAGCTTTTGTAATTTGAAAATAGTTCCTGATTTTGCTGGTATTAATAGATTTGTTACAGGATTCCACAAGTGAGCAACATGAATTATGATCTCCTACATGGAATCTGAGTCATCCCTTTTCTTTTCTTTTTCTCTTACATGTAAACAAGAAATATTCAAATTTGGTGCCCTTCGGCCTCCCTTTATACGAAAGAAATGGAGCGTGGGTTGCCTCTAGCAAATTATAGTATGTGTACTAGTTCTGCAAATACTTCATTTTGTGAGTTCCAGCATCGCCAACACAAAGTCTGCATCGTTTTCAGACATATTGAAGACTGAAAAAATAGGCAATATTTTGTCAAAAATTTCATTTCGAAAGTGAGAAATTTGCCAAGAAAAACTTTTTGTATAGAACGTACCCAACCTGGCATTTTATTTGAAGGGTGGAGCTAAAGTGAAGTCATGTTGACAATTTTTTTGGAGTAAATAGAAAGAACAACTTTCAGGATTCAAATAGAATCATCAAATGCGCAATTTCCTCTTGTATACACACATCCACAATTGGGTTTTTTCTGTATTTACCAAACAAGAAACATGCCAAGTTGGCAGGACAAAGGAGAAATTTTATTGACAAGATAAATATGTACAAAAAAAGAGGAACAGTTCGTGGTGGATTTTCACCTTGTACTGAATCATTCAGGTACGACATTGAGATTAACTGACGTCATACGACTGAACATAAGGGGTTAAACGTGCAACAAGAGCAACAAAAATCTGGGCTCTTATGACTGAAACCCGGGCCCTACCCCTTTCGGTGGTGATACAAAGTGTGTTGATCTCTGATCTTAATTTTCAAGAGATCAAACAATTTCCTTGTCATCTTTGTTAAGCACCAACCTTTGTTTGGTGATACAAGCAACCTATCAATCAGTATCTTGACAATCCCAACTACCTTTCTTCCAGAAAAAAATCATTTGCTTTTTATTGGGATGGGCAGCAGATCTTCCGGCTTAGCCTTCTTGAGCTATTCAGCATGATGTTCTTCGCGATTGTCTCTTCACCCTTTGGGGCAACTTGAATGGACTCCAGCTCTTTCGGCGTTTAGAGGACTCACAAAAGAGGCCAGACGCCAGAGCTTGCTGAAGCCACACCTCAAATTCTTCTTCATCTTCATCCATCATTTCAGCATCCAAATCCCACGGGAACCTACTTGAGTTCGATCTCTGAGTTTTCTCCGAACCAACCATATTTACATGGAAGCTAGGCCTATGGGTGTTGGGCCTGCATGCCATTCCCTACATGGTATAAGTTGAAGCTGTGAGATACCAAACCTTTTTCCCCCTGGCAAAAGGTAAATCTACACGAACCAACACCATAATAATGGATCAAGAGCACATATTCTCTAAGTCTCTATAACATGGTGTTTTCAGCATGATATCCGACATTTGAACACTGATCTACTCAAATTAGACTACTTTCCAGATCAAGTTTTTAAATAAGGATGCTAGAGATGATTCGCCTGATTCATGTCATTTTCCATAATCCACATCTAGAAAGTATGTAAGGCAGAACATGCACAAATAGTGTAAGAAGAAGACAAATTTTCATAACTTAGATAGATTTTTTATTCAAACAGTACCTGACAAATAGCCCATTCTGACACATCAAAGATTTTGCTCTCAGCACAAACAAAGGCTCGTGGTATTTCCACCTAAAAGACAAGAAACCAAAGGGCCAACAACTATTATAAGGGATGCTTATATGAACATTCCGGCAAAGACGGCAATTGATCATGATTCAATTTAACAAATCATGTATATCAATGTTATATTACACAGCAACACTACAGCATTTGAATATCATACTTCCTTCTAATTACCGCTCAAAGAATTTTCTGCATCCCTTAATTTATATAGTAGATTTTGCAGCCAAACATTCCATCAAGCAATTTACACCTTTCATGGGAAAATTCTTTTTTTTTTTTTTTTAGAACATTGATAAATACAAGTGAGGACATCAGAACTATTTGCATAGGATAACAAAAAAATTCATCACGTCTTGATATTAGAGAAGTTAAAAATTCTCAAGGTATAGAAAATAAATTCTGAAAAATAAAAAGAAAATACTATGGAAATTACCTTATGATGCCTATTAAAGACTAGAGATCCTTTGTACTCAACCCATCCATCTCCATCCTTTGCTTGGTGATATTGACAGCAATCCTAATGCCAAAACAGAAATCAGAGGCACATAAGACTGAAGTGCAAAAATTAGAGAGAGAAGGCTTCAACAGTGTGATAATAATTAAAAAATACTAATGATAGAGAGCAATGTCTGACCTGGCACCATCTAGCCTTGGCCTTACTTCTGTTGGTGCATACCCATATATGCGAATTTCCACACTTAGTGCACTGTATACGTCTTGACTCTTCGGAACAATAATCTGGACCATCCTGCTTATAGTAAAAGAATGTTAATGCAATTTTAAGTAGGGGTTATATATGAGCATCAGTGAATTAATTCAGAGAGAAACGAACCAAGGAAAAACAGATTTCTGCAGTTAAAATCATTAGGAAAAAAGATACGTGAATAAAATGCAGACTGCAATAAGAAAAGATAAGTTTTTCTACTCAAAGTCACAATGAAGTCATGATACTTTTTTTCATACTCTTCATCAACAACAAGACATCATCCTGCACAATGAAGATGGCTCCCAACTTTCAAAAACAAACTAGGAAGTATAGCCACACACATGCTAAGCAACAATTAAGTTTCTTCCTTCTTTTTTTCTGCCAAGGGCAAAATCGACCTCAAACTTTTCCTTTGGACAATATTAGCATAGTTGATATGAGCAGGAAATTACTCACCCCAGAATATGTAATTAATATATTTTCAATTTGCAATTCCTGGCATAACACAAACATATCATATCCTTTACATCTCTGCTCTCTTTTCTATAGTTATTGATGACCTCCATCAAAATGGCAATCAGGTAACCTACCAATTAAGTCAATAAGCACAGAACATAGCTCACCTGATGTGAAGTACCATGGGACTTCTGGCACACACTCTTAGTCTTGGATTCTTCCTTCCGCAACTGCTCATCATAGTCTCGCTTCTTTGTGGAATCAGATAGAACCTAAAAATGTATTCCATTGTGAGTAGCGTATACACAATAACTATAATTCTCATTTCAGAGTCTCAGACATGCATTATGGGATAATCACACAACTAAAAAAAACAGTGCTTTGTGTATAATTACCTCATATGCACATTGAAGTTTCTTAAACGATTCACTGGCTAGTGCACTTCCCATGTTTTTATCTGGATGCACAAGCATGGCCTATACAAGGATAAACAAGTAATAAATGAGGTAAGAGGGGAGATAGTAAACTTCTAAATAGAATGAGTTATAATATATATACACACAAAAGGCACATACAGAGTAAGTAACCAATCCTGCATCATTAGATCCCAACCAGCAGTTAGGAATAGAACACTTGAAAGTGTTCTAATCTTCATTGTAGTGAGAGATCTAAAGGCTCAGTATTAGTAAAGAAGTAAACTATCAATCAAGACTGTTAATCACATGGAATCGTGTTTAATTGTCCGATGCAATATACATAACACACACACATAGTATAACTCATTGCATATCAGATTCCTATAAATTGTATTTAGTCACTAATGCTACTCCTTTTTAGTCAAATCCCAATAAAGCACCTCTCCCTTAAATAAATCATTTCAAAAGTAGTACTTAGAATGAGAAAAAAAGAGAGAACTCCCACTGGTGAATTCAACCCCTCAAGAAAAAAGGAAATATAATATCCACCTTCTTCCGGTATTCCTTTTTCAAAATTGCAGCATCAATTTTTTTGTGGCGAGGAAATCCCAGTGCTTCATAATGATCAATACTGTCCAATATTTTTTTCATCTCAACAGCTGAATTTATTTCCTCTTTGGCCACTGTACTAGGGGAAGATTCTTTCGGAACATCAATAACAGCTGAAGTAACTGGCTTGCTTGATGATTTACATGAGTGCACCTTTTCAGATTCCTCAGTAGGAATAGAGTATTCACACTCCCCAGAAAAGTCATCTTCAATAACTTCTTCTGATTGCTTCTGCTCTTCAAAGTGTGTGCTTTCACTCACATTATCACACCATTGAAGCATATAATTTAATGCATCATTAGAGAAGAATGCAAGGTTTATTGAGAGAATAACACCATGCCACCCAACTTGAACTTTGACACAATAAATAGCATATATAGTTGCCATCAAGACCACCAACCGTGCATGATTTAAGGAGAACAAATAACCTGCATTTGATTTGAAACAAGACTTAAGTATTTTAAACATCAATAGAAAAGCCAAAATATATCAGAATGCTGATCCATATATAAGACCTCTAAATGCAGAACTCTTGGAATTTTTGCAACAGATTGTTTAATACTAAGACCACTTTGATGAAATACCCAAGGTAATGCAGGATTAATCGCATGTACCCAAATGAACATGAGGACACTTATAGTCGAACTTAAAGACATGTTTTTCAAATCTTTTGTGATACAGTGTTTATTTGGTTAAATACAAGTCTTCTATGTTGATGCATTCAGAAGGCTAAAATTATATCTTCAGTTATTTCATTATTTCCTAGATATCATGTTGTGAATGTGAAATCATTCCAAAAGATTGCTGCAGAACTACTACATTCAACTCTAGATAGCCAGAACTGTGTGTGTTCATCACTTTCATTTTAGGTACATATTCAAGCACATAAGCCAATGAGTGGTAGATATGCACCCTTGCATGTTTCATACAGTATAAATAAAATAGCAACATCGGTAAAGCAAGAACAATGAGGGAACAGAAGACATTCAAAAGAATAACATCTCTGCATCATGTTACTGAATTTTAAATTCAAGGTCAAGAAAGTAGGCGTACCTCCAACTATAAATAATGTTCCTGTTATCCAAAAGTTAGCATACATCCATAAAATCAGAATAGCGAAGAGCCCTACTATAAAAAGTCCTGGAGTGTAACCCAAGTACTGAACAGCAGCTCCAGCAGCTCCCTGAAATATTGGGCCCAACCATAAGTGGCAGTTTTTCAAATTTTTGTTCTGTAGCTAGCAATGTATATACTCATTTAAGTTTATATACCAATATGTATTTGTATTGTTGGAGTTACAAATACTCCACAGATGTCACCTCATAGCTATCCATTATTCTAAATTAAGCCACCTTGTATAAGTAATGCCAAGACAATAAAGCTAAGAAGGTTCCACAAAGTCACAGAACATATCTAATAAACAATTCCTATTTATGCTGTTATCCAAAGTGGGGTGTGGCATTGGCCTCTTAAGTTTGAAAAGCTTCTAGAAATATAGCTGCTAAACACAACTCTTTCAAGTCTAAAAATCTTCTAGAAATAATCTTAATTCCACTGCAGTCTTTTCACAAATATAACATGACTGGCCTTTCTTCTGTTTACTTTCCCACCAGAAGGCCCTAATTTGGCAACTTAAGTAATTTCTACTAAGTCTTCAATAAGATAACCTAAAACTTGAAATATTTGGTCCCAGGTAGACCACGAAACCTGAATTCTTTAACCTTAACATGCAAGCTTCTGCATATGTGCAAACCCTCAACCCTTTCAATTGGGATTCCTAAAACCTTTACATTATCCTGTCCTGGCCTAGCTTACTTCATGAGCAAACATCCCCCAGCTTCCTAGTCTATCCTATGCCAACGCTTTTTCCACTCCTAAAACCCCTCTACGGAAAACCTTATCTATCCTATGTGAACACTGTCCACTCCTCTGAATAACCATTAAGGTTTTTTAATAAATGGTGCTTGGAACTATGTAAATTTGTAGATGTGTAATTGCAGTGACAACCATAGGCTATAGAGCACAAACGTAACCATAGTTATACTCACACTTCAAAGAGAACCACTCTTACTATGACTTAACGGTGAATAAACTTATAGTCGACAATGCTGACTTCAGTAAAATTATTCCACATACTTCAAATGAAAAAACAACATACGATCAAATTACCACACAAAAAAAATATATTCCACATAATGAAAATTAAAATATTATTCCCATATGATATTACACACTGATTTTTAAAATTGATGGAAAAAATGGCTTTCTTTTGAGACCCAAACACTATTTAAAGGATCCACACAGATCACGCTCCAAAAGTTGGATCAACCATTGCTTTCTCAGCTGCCAACTATGAGCCATATGCTACATCATAGATTGTCCATCTAAAAGACATCACTCCTAAAATACCCTTATAAGAAAATGGTCATTAAATCCTTAAACGGATTAGGACTTTGAAAGGAATCATAATTCTCTCTGATGCTGTCACACATCTACAAATTCCATGTTGTGCGACCCAATTATAACTTTCCATCTATATAATGAAATTCAAAGAATTAAGAAAGAAAAAAAAAATAGAAGACAACGCATTGGCAAAAGGCAAGAATTAAAATGCTGAAGAGTTTTTAAAAAATGAGAAGGGAACATACCATACTAAGAAGTACATAAATCAAGCAAGAAATGGAAGTCAAACTGAGAAAGCAACTCCACATTATAAGGAGCAAAGCCGCAGAACCCAACCCGAGAAAGGATCGAAAACCTCTTACAACACAGTCCCGCCAATAAATCAACAACAAGAGCAACAGCCTCCCCGTCTTGGTGCACCCACTGCACACCATCGGCCAATGCCGCTCTATGAACATCCCCATTTTATCTCTAAATCCACTGATCGCTGTTCGAGATCGCGAGTAAACGTGCTTGTGTGATAGCAGCCATTTCCAACCTTGTTTAAAAAGTCCTATGTCCTCCATAAATACAAATATGGGCGTATGAGATTAGCTGAGAAGCAGATTACTGTTCAAAATAAACCCTGCTACCTATAACCATCAATTTGAATCCGAAATTGGCAACAACTCAAACTCTGTGATGCTAAATCATCAAAGAAGTCCATAGAACATAAGAACAAAGAGCAAGTACAAAGCTTTATCTGATAAAATACCAAGCAAGCTTTATCTGATAAAATACCAAGCTGGAAAGGAGAAAATAGATGCAGCTCAAATTCACGGATTTAGAGCAGGATCTAAAAGCCCCAACCTCCCGCAAACCACTAGTAAATTGGATCACGTTCTGCTTTCATTCAACTCTCGTATTGCTTCACATGCAAGCTTCCAAAAAGCAGCAAAAACACGCTCAAAAGCTAAAAAGAACAGATACAAAATTCGCAAATATTCCGCTTTTTTGAAATAATGTCTCTCTAGCTTTTCTGACGCGAATGTCTCAGTGTCTATGAAACGAAACCCACAAGTAGTCCCAACTCCTAGACCAAGAATGGTAGCCTGGCTATACCAGTCTCCTCCAAAACAAATTAAACGGAGCAGATGAAGATGACCTGCAGTCCCGGTTATGGTGGAAACCCTAGAGAGAGAGAGAGAGAGACAGTTGAAGCACCGACAATGGAGAGGAAAGAGTTAAAGCCTTAAAGGAGGAAGCTCTAGGGGATTCGGAGGAAGAGGATTTGGGGGAGAAAGAGAGAGAGAGAGACAGAGATAAAAACCCTAACTTTTTACAGGCATTGCCCGTGAAAAAGAGAGTTTGAAAAGTTTAAAAAAGGTGTAGAAAGGAAGAAGAGAGAGAGAGGGAAGAAGGGGGGCCTTAGGCTTGCACAGGAAGAAGGAGAGGAGAGGAGACTACTACACTTGTCACATTTGTCACTTTGTTACTGTTTTTTTGGCATAATTATGACCCAGTAGGACCCACTTGACACCCGTGTTTTTCATTCCTTTTTTTTTTTTTTTTTTTTTTGCCCTCATTATGTTTGCTTAGTTGGGTTTTTAGTACTTACCACCACTTCATGTTTCTTTGACAATTTTCTATTCAATAAATAATAATGTCACACACCTACCATCTACTTATTACTTTAATACTTTACTTTTATTGTCAACATTAGAAGAATGTGATGTGAAAGGGAATTTATTAGTGGAATTCTTAAACATAAACAGGTTGATTCTGCTCCTTTGTAATTTGGGAATTGTCCTGCCTGGTTGGCAGATCATGGCTTCCCTTGTTTTTGTTCGTATATGTTTATAGTTATAGAACTCTAACCAAATTAAATCATAGGATACTGTTGTTAAATTGCAAATGAATCAAGACCGGACATTCGGACATAATTTATAATCTATTACTGAGTCAAGAAATTCATTATATTTCATCAAATTCGGGATATGATACGGTTTTAAAGGATGAACATCATGCTTGTACATGATTTGGTTAATACATGTCAAACTATATGAAGAGAAAATTACTTGCTTATAATCCAATTACTTAGTCAAAATACGTCATTTTCGGATATGAATTGATTAATACATGTCAAACTTGGTAATAAGAGAAGATTACTTGCTTATAATCTATTGCCAAGTCAAGATACGTCATGGCGTGAGACGGATCTGACATGATCAACAATACTAAAAAATACGTGATAGTATATAATACAAATATAGACTCTACCAGATTATAGAGCACAAGCTTGAGATAATTTCATTCCACTTGCATGTTGTGTGTTTGTGCGTGGAGTAGGAGAAAGCAAGGAAAAACAAAATCATCAAAATCTTTGAATTACCAAACCTTGATCCGTTTACAAAGAGTACCTCCGGCTAGAAGGGTCTAGCTGAAAAAAAAAAAAAAGGGAAAGAAACACAATATACAATTTACATAAGGACAGCAGGCCCCAAAAACCTAAATGGAATAAAAATAAATGAAATCCACAAATTTTGTGAGGTCATATCATACAGTGCCGAAGGTGAAGCTCATAGTATTAGCAGCTGAGGTTTCTGATGACATGGTTGAAATGAAGGTGGAAGTAGCAGCAGCTGAGGTTTCTAATGACAAGGTTGAATTGTCCTGGCTGTCTGAACCAGAGGACGCATTATTGGTACACGTAGTAGTCATTGTGCTACCAGGCTTGGCATTCTGAGGGGGTCTTACTTTGAGATCCATGAAATCAGATATTAACCCTGGCTTTGTTATCTTATTATCGTCAACAGCCTTCTCACCTCTTAGCATCTTGACCACGGATGACATGGACGGCCTGAGCTTCGGAGTGTCTTGGGTGCAGAGGAGGGCAATCTTTAAAAACCTACAAGCTTCCTCGGCATCAAAATCACCGTCCAATGATGTGTCTACCAGTCCAACAAGCTCCCTCCGCTCGTAGACTTGCCATGTCTGCAACACAAGAATGCACTAGTCATTAATAGTGCCCATGCCTACGATAATTGATTGGTTATCTGCAGTGTAGAATTCAATATAAAACAAATAATCAAACATATTTTTAGGCGAAGTCGATATGACATAAATGAATCAATGACTAAAACAATGAGTAGCATTTCAATAAAAATTCAGCCTTTTCCCTCATCACCGTGTCTTGCACACCTGCTCTTTGGTAATACAAGCCAACATGGCTATGAAGGAAGCTGTTATAACACACAACTCACATACACAAAAATTTGTAAAAACAACATCTGTACAAAATTGTCCAGCAACAAACAAATTGATAGGAAACAAGGTTGCAAACTTCAAAAGCCTTATCAGTTTATGTGCAGCATGTCAAAGACCAATTTTTTTTTTCTTTTAAATACCAACAGGAGTTTAGCAGTACCCAAATTACTGTGATCACTTAAGCCATAATGATTTTACTCCTTGACTCTATAATTTACTTTAATGAATTAAGAAACAAAAGGTCTTGTAACCAGGAAATATGAAAGCAAAACTGCGTCTACCAAAATCACATGACACATGCAAATGCCATCCAATGTTTTTCATTTAAACAAATTGAAAGAAAAAGCTTGTAAGGACAGAATAAATCTGAAATTAATACCCTTTCAAGCAGATACTGTTCGTCAATTGGTAGTCGTGTATTTGTATTACATCTTCCACTGACTATTTCCACAAGGAGCACCCCAAAGCTATAAATATCTGCTTTCCTTGTCAATTGCCCTCGTATTGCGTACTCTGGTGCCAAATAACCTCTAAAACCAGAAATATAGATGTAATTACAGGACAGTAAATGCTTGGATTACGATACATCAACAAAGATATAGACAGACATCCAAAGGAAGACTTAAATGGAGAAAGAAGAGAGAGCATTATTCATACATTGAACATAATAACTAATACTAAGAGCTCATCCAAGAAGGATATTCTAAGAAATAAATTATAAATTTAAGAGCATATGCATATGATTTGCATAGTTAAGTGATTCACAGTTGTGAACACAAAGTATGTAATTCAATATTGTGATACTGTTTTCAACTATTTCTTCTCAAAGTGAATTTTGTCTCTCTGAGGAAAAATATTGTAGCTCTAGTTTTGGAACTAAAAATAGATTTGAATTTCAATTCCCGATTTTAAAAGGAAAGAGATCATCACAACTTACATTGTTCCTGCCACACGGGTGCTAACATGGGTCATGTTGGGTGGAATAAGCTTTGCAAGACCAAAATCTGAAATTTTAGGCATTAGGTCTCTATCTAGGAGAATATTGCTGGCTTTGATATCCCTATGAATAATATGTGGACGTACTTCCTCATGAAGGAAGGCAAGACCACATGCAATCCCAATGCATATTTCACGCCGAGTTCGCCAACTGAACTGGATATTACTGTGACCCCCACCTGAAACGAAACAGTTTAAGAACATAAGTTTCAAGAATAGAAAAATTGATCTCAGAAAAGGATTGAATCAATTCTAATGGAAATAGACCACTGGATCTAAGATAACAGAAATCGCACAACTCATAATGTAAAAGGCAAGAATACAGAACTATATACTTAAATTTATTCCCGACAACTATTTGCATGAGAACTTCTCCTTTGTCATACCCAAGCACATTAGGTAACACATTCGCAAATTTCACATGCACCCTCATTAACTCACTCACTTGTAGACACCAGCAAGAAATTTCAATTCAAGAACAAAGCTAGGTAATTACCAATAAGAGTTTGTGCAAGACTATTATTCTCAAGGTAGTTGTAGACCAAAATTCTTTGGTTTTCTTCAACACAACAGCCGTAGAGCTTAACTAGATTTTCATGCTCTATTTTTGAGATCACGTCAATCTCTGTCAAAAACTCCTTCACCCCTTGTTTTGATTCAGCTGAAAGAACTTTAATAGCAGCCATTTTTCCATCTTTAAGTTGTCCCTGATAATTCACAATAGCAATTAAAATAGGTGTCATTCACAAGGTCCCGGGAGAAATAATATTTCAACTGAGATCAATGCACCACAGGTATACAAAACATATATTAAGACAGTAAATCCGAATATACCTTATAGACAGAACCAAAACCACCTTCCCCGATCTTATTGGCTGGACTAAAATCTTCAGTTGCGATTCTCATCTCTTTGTAAGTGTAAAGTTTAACATCAGGAATGCCAGAGAGTTCTGTTTACAGAGAAAAATTAGTAAGAAACTTATGGGTGGGGAATAAGAAAAGTGTCTTATCTTAGGATATGAGCTTGTCAATGAATAATAATCTCATAAAAGTAATTCTACAGACACCACAATAAATTACAAAATTATGGATACCAACTGATGTGGTAACATTTCATTTGTTCATAATTGGTTTCTCCCTTGATCTCATTTATTTTTCACAACTAAGATCTTCTTGTCATGTCATTTTCCAAATCATTTGGTGAATAAAATTTGGGAAGAATTTTGGTTCCTCTACTACTGATAAAAAATATATAAGTATTTTGTAGGAAAATAATCTATCCAGAAAATTATGAAGCTTCGCTATCCTTACTATGATCAGCGTTGTAGCCTACCTTTATCAACATCAGAACCGGGTTTTTTTGATGAGTTCACCCCTCTACATAAGAAGGAAAAACAACTCATAACTGTATGAACACTTCAAGACCTGCCAACCATTGTAAGAACACTATTATCCAGAAGCACAATTGTATGGAAATGCAATATCAAAGCATTTGAGTAAGATGTAAACTTTCAAGAATGTATCCAACGGCTCCAAATCGGGAACTAATTCAAAAACTTCATGAAGAATGGACTAATAAATTCTATGCAACAGAAAGAATTGTCCTTGTATCCCAACTAGATTTCATCCATTCATTCAGATTAAGTATGACTTCACATAGCAAGAAAATATGCCAAAAACTAAATTAAAATGTGACTCACAAATTCATAACTAATGTTTCAAAAAGCCATTTACCCTTGTTATCATTTTTGTTTCAAGCCTTCAACCTCTGACAATTGTTTGTCTAGACAACTTGGAAGTTGACAGGTCCGGAATAGAATAGAATTAATTTTCTTCAACTCCAGTTAATTATTTGTAGTCCAGTACAATACAACACCGAATCAAGCATGCATTGACTCCGAAATTCTTTTTTTTCTTTGGAAACAACCAAAACTATGAACAAATATGCAGCTAATCTGGCTGCTTGATGATGATATTTTACAAAGAAAATCCAAATGAAGAACAACACTCATCATGTGGGCTATTCCAATCTGGTTGTGAATCCACCAGTTTACTAAAAAGGTGTCAACTTTAACATAACTAAAGTTTAACCAAAAGGCAAAAGCAAAACAAACAGGTGAACAGGAGAGTTAAGACAGGTTTAACAAAGAAAAAACATCATCTATGTAAATTAGAGACATATTCAGGCAAACCCAACTTCAAGAAATCAAAAGGTAACAGAAAAAATGATTCAGAAAATAAAAAGATGGAAGATTGAAAAAGACCCAGAAGAGAAAATCACCTCAGGCGCTCAGAGAAAGAAAGATAGAGAGGGAGGTTCTTGGCTTGTTGCCGGTGTAGAGAAACTATGGCCTTTGGTCTTTGGAGAAGACAATGGAAGAGATTAGAAATAGGAAGCAATATTTGGGTTTTGTGAACTAATGTGAAAATGTGATTGGGAAGGTAGTCAGTCTCGGCGAAGTCTATATTGGTTGCGTACGCCCCTTTGAATTTTATTTCTTTCTGAGAGAGTCACTTCAAAAACCGAGCCAAAGACGACCATCAAAATAATAATGCGTAAATTTGGGTTTGGGGTGTGTTTTATTTACCAACAGAACATGAAATCAAATAGAAGAAGTGGCGCGTATAGCAGTTACTTGTACACAGTAGAATGGAAATTGTCAAAAAGTCTGATTCAAGTGTCATCCAAGACCCAGTCGTCACTTGGTGCTGCTTACACGTGTTAATAAATATGGAGTTTTCTTCAAGTTTCTGTTCTCTCTATTGCCATTTTTTTTCTTCACTCTCATAATATATATTTTTATCTACAGAGTACCGATAAGATAATTTAAACTTAGATGCTAAGAAGCAGTTCATTGTTCTAGTCAACTGACGTAATATTTATAATAGTTAAAATGACTTGAGTTTACAACCTATTTGTTCATTATCTTTATTTGTCAAAATTATAGCATTTCTCATTTATAGAATTTGACTAGCTAAAACGACTTGAGTTTACAACTTATTTGCTCATTATCTTCATTTGTCAAAATTGTTGCATTTCTCATTCATAGAATTTGACTAGTTAAAATGACTTGAGTTTACAACTTATTTGCTCATTATCTTCATTTGTCAAAATTATAGCATTTCTCATTCGTAGAATTTGACTCCACATTTCTCATTCATCAACTTACTTTCATGAGATAAAATTTAGTAGAATTTGACTACACATTTCTCATTCATCAACTTACTTTCATGAGGCAAAATTTATAGCAGATGCTTACTAGTTTGGTTCATCAATTTAACTCCATGCATGTTTCAGTTCTTCCTACCTTTAAGTTTGATTTAGCTAATAGATGGTGTCCTATAAACTTCTCCTTATAATTTACTTTTTTGTTTCTAAAAAACTTTTCACAATTTACTCACATATAAGAAATGTGTGAAGCAAATAAAAACTCATTAACGCAGACATGGGCTTAGCTACGTTGGTTATAGTGGATGTGCTCTCTATTTTGCACCCGAATTCGAATCTCTTTTTTCGTATTTTAGATTAAATTAAAATAGAATATTATTTATATAAATAAAAAAACTCACTAACATTTTGCAATATTTCTATTAGAATAATATTAATTAAAGATTATATTTCTTGTATTTTTGTTTTGAAATAATTCAAACAAAATTAATCAAGTTCCATCTTATTTGAATGTATAGTAAAAACTCACAATACGAGAACATGTCTGTTTGACTTGAAAGAAAAACCCCACTCTTAACTTAATTAAAACAACTGGTTTATTATTTGAATTATCAAACCAAATTAGTACGCATAAATGAGTAAAGTTGATTAAAACGAATATGCTCTTTACTCTGCACTTGAATCCGAATCTTTATTTCCACAATTTATATTAAATTAAAGTAAAATATTATTTATATAAAAAAAGTGACGGATTGAATTTGTTCGCTAAACCACGTCTCAGTGGACCCTACTTATTCTGCGTTTTCACACTTCCATCTTCGTCTTCTCCTACAAAAGTCCTGGCTGCTCGATGATGCTGATGTATTATTGAGTGCGTAAGATGAGCTGCTGCGTAAAGAATGTATTGTCCGTACAGCCACCAACTCATTACAGTCCCAACTAAAAGTATAATATAATAATAAATAAATAAATATATTCTAGTGGTGGCTTCAAGGGAGACCTTTTTTTCTTCTTTTTTATTTTCTTGATCAAAGGGTTTTACATGTTGAAGACTTTGGATTCTATTTCTTCAAAAGCTATTACGTTCAAATTTTAGCGACTTTGAATTATGAAATGGACCTTGGCGTGCTTGTTTTGTAGAGAGAAAAGAGAGAGGAGGAAGGGGGGGTGAGGGGGGTGTGGGGGCAGCAGCGGAGAGGGCATGATGAACGTCAAAATTAGGGAACATAACAGAAGAACCAAGATAATGAAGACTTGAAACTCTTATGGCCCTTCTAATATATGCACGCAACTCTTGAATTTTACTCTATTTTCTTGTTTGTTGTGGTTATTAAACTATCTTTTGTTGCTTTTATTGTTCTTTGTGTTTTAAAATATATGCCTTGTTATATGTTTTCATTAGAGCTTGAAGTTTTGGCCCCTCAAAATATAAATTCTAGCACCGTCTTTGTCTCTGCATGCGCTTGAAAGGGGAAGAAGTTTATTAAAAATGTCAAAACTTAGTTTATTTTCAAGAGAAGAACCAAGATAATTGAAAAAGTATTTATTAGCAACTTTAGTATCAATTCAATACCATCTACCCAATTCGATAAATTTAGTCACCAAAAGTAGCAAAGATGCATTCATTCTCAGTGGATTTGATTTACTAAATTTGAAGGAGAAATTACCACAACCCTGTTTGGTTTAATGGGTTTTGAGAAGGGATCTTGGCATCTAATCTTGCACTGGTCTCAGACGTATTTTATGGAAATACAGCAAGGGGACCAAGTCCACCAAAATCCAAAGTCCAAGAGGATATTAAAGATAACCCTACTCTACCTACACTATCTGAAGACTTGTGGCAGCTATGAAAGGTCTTCTGACTTTGGAATTCTTCTTGTTTTTCCTTTTGTTTTGCTAAAATTTAGAACATCTTCACACGGAAATGTCAAATTGCCAAGTGAAGGAGCAATGCTAAAACTTTAAAGAGAAAATTATTCAAAATTGAATAGTTAAATTCTACATGAAGGTACTCTATAAGGCCATCTCCAACCCAAGGACTCAAACCCAAAATATCCCCCAAAATCTCTCCTAACCCAAGAAAATGAAGGACCCAAAATTTGGAAAAACTCAAAATTGGACCCAAATATGGGTCCAAGTATTGTCTGGACCCAACACTATTCAATGGATCCCACGCTGAGGTGGCAGAGCATTTGGAGATGAGAAAAACACTAGGACCCGCGCTTGGACCAACTCTAATGGGCTTGTCTGTGCCATGGGCCACGTGTCGGCACTAGGTGAGAGAGCCGTTGGGCTTTGGCTGTCTCCTTTTTTTTTATATAAATTTTAAAATCAAATAGTATCAATTGGGCCCACATGCTGGCTGTTTCCAGCTCAAAGACATGTTGGAAAAGAAGAATCTCTTTTTTTAATTTTTTTTTTCTAATAGTAACTTTAAATTAACGATCTAGATTAAATCTAAGCTATTTTATAGGTAAAAAAAAGATCCAACGGTCAAAACCCCAAAACTCACTCCAAACTCTATAAATACTCACTCATTTCTTAACTAATCTCCAAAAATATTTAATCTATTTCTCAATTTATTTTTCCTTTGTCAATTTCATCAATCTCTTTCATTCTCATACTTTTGATATCATTTCAAGCACATCATCTTCTTCATTCTCATACTTTTCATATCATTTGAAGTTTTCAATGGATAATCGTGGCAATGCCATCTTTTCCTTTATGTTTCATGATGATTCAGATGATGAAGAACATTATTAGAGAGTGATAGAAGCCATTGTCCACCATACTTCACAGGATAATGAAGCCACCAAACATGGTGGGTCGGTAGTCAGTCGTGTGTACAAGAACCGTGAGAGAGAAGATCGCCATAGCAATCTCATGTCCGACTACTTCGTTGAAAAGCCACATTTTAATACCACCGACTTTCGTAGGCGATTCCGAATGCGGAAAGAGTTGTTTTACCGCATCTTGAATGATGTTGTCAACCACGAGCCATACTTTCACCAAAAAAAAAAAAGACAGGCTCGTCCGACAAGGGCTATCCCCTGAGCAAAAGTTAACCACTGTTTTTCGTATGCTCGCATGGGGATGCTCAGCTAATGCGACTGACGAGTACTGTAGATTGGATGATAGCACAGCTCTTGAGTCACTCTGAAAGTTTTGTTGCGCTGTTGAAGCCGTGTATGGCCAATGGTACCTCAGGTTTCCAAATCCAGCTGACCTTTACAAGCTATTGCACAAGGCAAGCAGTCGAGGCTTCCCAGGCATGTTAGGAAGTCATGATTGCATACACTGAGAATGGAAGAATTGCCCATCTTCTTGGGCAGGCCGGTCACAACAAAAAAAAAAAAAAAAAACCACTGTTGTGCTAGAAGCTGTGGCTTCGTACGACACATGGATTTGGCATGCCTTTTTTGGAGCCGCTGGATCCAACAATGATATCAACATTTTAGCTCGTTCTCCATTGTTCAATGATGTGGTACATGGAGTGACTCCTCATGTTGAATATATTGTCAATGGAAATCAATACCATTTGGGCTACTATTTGGCAGATGGGAACTACCCCCGTTGGGCTACTTTAGTGAAAACCATATCTTCTCCTGATAACCCAAAGAAGAGGCTTTTTGCACAAATGCAAGAAGCGTATAGGAAGAATGTTGAAAGAGCATTTGGAATACTACAGGCTCGATGGGCTATTGTTCGGGGCCCTGCACGTATGTGGTGCAAGGATAACCTCCACTCAATCATGATGGCTATCGTTGTGGACACGTATCCTCATCATTAGATTCCTCTTCAACATATTCGTACTCATCCTCCACAATCATGTTGTGCAAACTAGCCCAACGAGAGCAAGACAATATGAGCTGGAGTCAAGCATTACATATGAGTACCACCAAAATAGGCAGACTCTCTCTGATTACATGATTCTTCATAATAGAGTTCGATCTCCACATGTGCATCAGAGTCTTCGACATGATTTGATCAATCACCTTTAGAGGAGCTTTGGAGATGGTGAATGAGGTCGACAATTGTTTCAATCCTCATTTTGTGTGTTCAATTATGTTGTGTGCTTTTTTTAATGTTGTGTGTTTTTTTTATGTTGTGTGTTTACTTTTGGAATAAAATTAAATTTATGGAATTTCAATTTGTTTTAGGTCAAATTGTTCAAGAAATTAAATTATGATGTTATTTAAAAAGATTAAATGAAGAAAAGTTATCCATTAAAAAAAAAAAGACTTAAACAATTTAATAAATTTGCGGACTTAAAATTTGAGTCCGGAGGGTTAGGAGAAAAAATTATTTTAGTCCGGGCAAAACCCAAATAGTTACTTTTTGGAGGAAAAAAATTTGGGTTTAGCCCCTCATGGGTTGGAGAAGGCCTAAGTATTGTCAAAATTGTCAAACCATAGGGCATAAAGTCAATTGTTTTTTTAACATTTTTTTAATCTAGGGTACCACTGTGGTTTAATCTCTCTTCTAAAACTTTACCCATCCTATTGACCATTTGCTTTTAAAATTATAATAAAGTCACATATTATATTACATTTTGTGTTTTCGGGTGATTATTATTTTACGATTGTATCCTGTTAGATTCAACTTTTGGAATCAACAATGTTTTTCTTAATTGCTATTTAATAAGTATACTATAGCGATATTTTAAATTATTCCAATTGATGCAACGTGATAATAGATTGGCTAAAACCTTAGCCTAAAACATGTAACTCTGGAATCTACCAGAAAGATATGAGGAAATCTCAAGGTTTATTGATAAATTGGAATAACAAAACATAACCCTAGCCATGTGTAAAATATAGTTAAATACTCCTAGAAACTGTAGGAATAAACAAGGAATTAAAATAAGAAATTAACAAAGCTTCCAAAAACTATAAAAATATTAAAACTGAATTTCGGGCTACTAAACGATTTTGGATGCCTAAAAAAACCCATACATCATGGCTTAGCGGTGAGTTTTACTCATGACACCGTTCTCTTCAAATCGATGGGCCATGGGCCCAATTCTGAGCTCGGAGCCTAAATCCGTAGTTTGCCGAATTTGCTCTTGTGCGAACATCTCTCCATTTCTTCTTCAATTGCTTCTGCCATTTTTTCTACATCACTAATGTACGAGGAGGGAGATCGAACTCAAATACAAAAGGGCCAGCACACTACTTTGACTAACTGACCTAACTCATATTTGTCTTCTGTATTTTTTTTTTATTAAAAGATTTAAAGATGACACGCGATTTTATTGGTAGAATCTTGGGCTGCTCACTCGGGCTTGTATTTTTATTAATGGGTGGGGAATTTTGACCTATTTCAGGAGAAATTATACAATGGTACTGTACCGTATCACCATGTCATCTGGTGATACTTCCATTCAAAATATGCCACGTATTATTATTTTTAAATAATTAAAGCTTTTTTTTTTTTTTACAGCTGGACTTTAAATATGTTTTTATCTTTAAAATAAAATTGAGAAAATAAGAATATCCAAAAGACAGAACCACCGCCCACCCCACCCCAACCTCCTCCCTTAACAAGGAAGAAGAGATAACAGAAAAGAGGGAAACAATAGACCACAACAACAATCGAAACTGAGAAAGCAATAGACAACGGTCAATCTGGACAAGCCAACAAAGAGCCCCACAACAACTTACTGTACCAGACACAAAGGGCATGTTTGGTAGGCCTCACTAACCTGGACTGAACAAAATAGCACTTAAAACCCATGTTTGGTAAGAGAGAGGACTAACTTAAATGAGACTATGCAGTCCAACAGTGAAAAAAATGGCTCACTAGCTCCTCTAATATAATGAGCCTAAAATGTGGTTCACAAAATAGTACTGTCGCTAAACTGAACAGGTGAGTCCAACACACTGGCCTGGCTTCTCTTCCCTGACGCCATTCATCACTTTCTCTTCCGCAACTTCCCTACCTCAACAAAATTGAAGCTCCAAGAAGTATATTTTCTTGATTGAAAAAACTAAAACTCCAAGATCTGATTGGACCCAACAATAAAAGAAAAAAAACGTATTTTTAGAATTTCTTCCGATCCAACTCTGGAAACCCATCTCCTCCGACCCATCGTCGTCCACTGCACTGCCCCCAACCCCAGCAACATCAATGGCTCCCTCTCATTTCTCTGCCCCCAACCCCAGCAACATCTATTGGTTTATTTAAAAAAAAAAAAAAACCTGATATGGATTTGGTTGAGGAAAGAGAGAAAAATAAGAAGAGAGAAGGAGGAGGGGAGGGGGGCTTGGTTGTCGAATAAAGAGGAGAGAAGGGAGGAGGATGGATGGAGAGAGGAAGAGAGGACGGAAGGGGTGGGTGGGGTTTGGGATATTTGTTTTGGGTTAAAAATATTATTTTTAAGAATATTAAAAATCAGCTTCTTTAAAAAAATATAAGAATTTTTATTTATTTATTATTGTTTTAAATCTTTGAATTGGGTTTCTTTGCAACATTTATTTATTTTAAGTCAAAATTCTTAATTAAATTTAAATATTACAAGAATTATTTTTTAGTCCGACACTGCACCAAACATAGGTCTTCACTATTTTTACAATCCAACTTCTTAGTCCGACGTATTACCAAACGTAGGTCAGTACTTAATCCAGCTTAGGCCAATCCGAGCTAATCCAAGACAGTCCCAGGATTTAGTCCAGTCTATGACAGTCCGACGTACCAAACGACCCCAAAATGGATAAAACACTCGGCATGATGCAATTTGTATCTTTTGTACAACAGTTATTCCCAGAATTAAATCTTTATCAACCAAAGAATCTACGGTTTCAAATTTTCATGTCGTGGTAAGGATTATGAAGGCATATGTTTTCATCAATCACAAAGGTGTGCCATGAATCTCTTGAGTGGCGTGCGATATTTATGAAAGGTTGGTGGGATTGTGAGCAACAGAGGCACTCGTTCATCATGAGGTAGTGCGAGGCAACCAGGTGGTGAGGTGGGTTTAAGTGATGGATACTCCTGACATACTTAGAATATATTATATTGGTTTTGTTTTCTGCTCCCATGGTCTAAGAGATCTTGCATATTTTTATGGAAGAAAGGGAGGGGGCAGCTGTTAAGATAGGAAGACTGAAAAGAAATATAGAGCAGAGAGAAAAGAAGTAAAGCAGAGAGAGCAGAGAGAATTTCAGAGATAGAGAAGAGACTACTTGTATTTCTCATTAAGCTCAACTGGGCACAACTACAGACTTTATATCAGCTGAGTTAAAGCCTTGTTCACGTGTTTTCTAACCTCTCTAACATCTCTAACATTCTCTTATCAATACTAACAGTTTTCCTAAAATGCCTAACAGGTCTAACAATATCTCAACAGCTTTATTCTTCAATCTTCTTACATGTGGCAGTACTAGGACCATTGATATCTTTACATCCCCCCTCAATCGCATGTTTGGAGGAGCCAAGCATAAGATTGGAACAATGCTGCTGAAACAGAGAAGTAGAAAGACCATTGGTGAGAATGTCAGCAAACTGGTCTGCAGAAAGAATAGGAGCAAGCAATATCCGAAATAAGGAAAACCAGAGTGTACAAACAAGATATAGAGGTTCTGTAAAACCAGGAGGTTGAGCCATGTGTTTGAGTTTCCACTCAATGCCAAAATAAAACTGACAATGGTTAATGGAACTACTAGCAGGACCGTTGCATTGTAATCAATATCACTGGCTAGCACACAGATTTGTATATCTGGAACTACGTTGAGATCAAAATGCAAAATGCGATCAAAGTGCAATTTTTGCGTCACCAAAGGAATGTCCCCAGCAAACTTGTCATTTCCAGAGATAATAGTCTTGCCAGTTTCACCCTCATCATGAGAACCAGAGGCCTTGCCATCATGTAAGGTCATTGCCTGAAATAATGTAATAGAATCAGCACCATATGCATGGCCCACAAAATGGCTTACTATAGGGCATATGGGTATCTGAGGCAGCACAACATATGCAGGAGCAATTATTTCATCTGAAAGTTGGAGTTTAGAAATTGGAGAACCAATTGGAGACACAGTGGCTTCCTCTTCAGCAAATGCATCAATACTAAAGACTGTCTTGATTGGTAACGGTGAAACAGTTGATGCGGAGTTAGTAAACAAAATCTCTTGATGACCTATCGACTGTAGACTGTATCATTACAAGATCTTGATTCCTGAGGATAATAGGAAGTAGCTCTACCTGGACTGTGATATGGTGAACCTCTATAGCAAGCATGACCAGAATGAACAAGCATTATTTCTTTTTGTTCATTAGCAAGCATTTTTCTTCAGTAAGCAATTGACATTGAAACTCGTTGAATGAGAGCATACTTTCTCGGCATCGCATAACACACCTAAAAGTGTTGTATTCTGCAAGTAAACCATTGAGAGCCAAGATGAAAATGTCTTCATCAGCAAAGTGCACGCCAACACAGGATAGCTGATCTCTTGTATCCTTAATATGATTAAGATATTGAGCTATAGAATCTGAACCTTTCTTCATATTGTAGAGACAAGTCTTCAGAAGAAAAATACTAGTCCTGGTAATAATAGCAAACCTTTCTTTCAAAGTTAACCACATCTCCCTAGCATTGGTACTACCAATTACACAAGACATAGCAGAGGCAGACAAAGTAGTAGAGATTAATAGCATCAAAGCTTTGTCATGTAACTGCCAGACCTTATATGCTTCAATTTCCTTAGAATTAGAACCAACAACAAATTGAGGTGGACATGGATGGGAACCAGTCACAAAACCAAGTATGCCATGACATTCTAGCATCAAGTTCATTTGGAAGTGCCATTGCAAGTAATTAGTATCATCCAACTTGACATGGACATTAGAAACCATAGGAACCAGTGATACAATAGAAGAGTAAGGAATCACTAACTGAGAGGCAGTCACCATATTTGGATAAGAAAGGAATCTTTACTCACACCAACCAATAAGTGAGATGCAATCCAAGAAAACCCAGAAGAGCAGAATGAAAAAGATAACCTGAGTAATTATAGTCATGGGCTAGAAATGATCGTTCTTTAACCGTAATTGCAAGAATTGCAACTCAAATGTCAGAGAAAGCAGAAAAACAGAGGAATGTAAGGTTCCTAATCAAATTTCACCATCGTGCCTTACTTCTAAGTAAAAGTCAATTGTAATTGTGCTAGATTTCAAGATTTGAGTAGAAATAAGGCATACAAGTTGAAGAGAGCAAGAAGAATACTTTGAAAGGTCAATTTTGGAGAAAATCAAGACTAGGATTTCACTAGAGAAATTTAGCAAATAGCCGATAGGCAAAACTATTCTTTAAACTTGCGAGAAAGAATAAAATTCAAGAAAGAGGAGTAGAGGAGAAAGTCATGAAGAAACAGAGGTAATGAGAGAGGTAGAAACAGTAGGAATGAAAGAGGTAATCGGAGATTGGAGAATCTGAAGTTGAGTAGTAGTCACCATGTGGAGAATCCAAGAAGAAAAGAGAAGAATTTAGGGTTGAGAAAAGAAACTTTCAGAAAAAGAAATATTGAAGAAGAATTTTCAATGAGGCAAAAGATCAAACAGGTAATAGGCAGAGGAAAGAACACGAAATTGGTTGCAGTGTTTGAGTAGAGAAAGAAGCTAGAGAGAGAAAACAAAGAGGAAGAGAGTGCGGAAGCAGAAGAACAGAATATCAGGATCGATCCATGGCGAATGATACCATGTTAAGATAGGAAGACTGAAAAGAAATATAGAGCAGAGAGAAAAGAAGTAAAGCAGAGAGAGCAGAGAGAATTTCAGAGATAGAGAAGAGACTACTTGTATTTCTCATTAAGCTCAACTAGGCACAACTACAGACTTTATATCAACTGAGTTAAAGCCTTGTTCACGTGTTTTCTAACCTCTCTAACATCTCTAACATTCTCTTATCAATACTAACAGTTTTCCTAAACTGCCTAACAGGTATAACAATATCTCAACAGCTTTATTCTTCAATCTTCTTACATGTGGCAGCACTAGGACCATTGATATCTTTACGGCAGCAAGCGATGGGAGTGGGGAAATTGGGTTGGGTTGTGGCGGGAAGGAGGTGGTTATGGCGTCTTTTGGATTTTGTCTTTCTAAAATGTTATTCTAAATGTAAATAATGAATTTTAAATACAGCTTGTAAAAAAAATCAAATTTATTTAAAAAAGATTGACACATGGCGTATTTTGAGTGGAAGTATCACCAGCTGACATGGTGATACGGTACTATTCTATAATTTCTCCTCTTGCAGGCATGTTAAGCCATCTCCAAGTGAGGGCTATATAATCAAATATAGCCCAAAATTCTCAAAACTCATCTCCAATAGTGGGCAACACAAAGGGCTACAAAAAAGAGAGGAGGACACACAAAGGGCAAATTCCTAAAAATCAGGCCATATGTGGCCCTTTGGCTAGTCCAAACTAAATAATTGGATGAGCCCATCTGCCTTTTTTTCCCCTGTATCAAATAGGTCATTTGTGACCATTGATTAAAAAGTCGTTGCAAATCAAGGGTTTGGAACAACTCCTACCTCATTCTTACATAATTTCTCACAACATCTTCATCATTTTACAAATTATTCTTCCTCAATTTCATTATTTTACATAATTTCTCACATTCTCTTAATTCTTTTACAAAATATCCTTCATCTTTTTCCATTTAAAAAAAAAAAAAAAACTCTTTCCTCCCATTATTAGAAAAAATGGCTAGTACATTCAACGATCATCCTACAATACTGGTAGAAGATGATGATTATTTTTAATTGTTAAGTTGTTGTTTCTAAATTAATGTTTAAGCTGTTGTTTTTAAATTAATATTTAAATTGTTTTTAAATGAATTTTTAAGTTTTTTTTTTCAAATAGTAGTTTAATTAAATTAATTAATAAATTTATATAATATATTAAAAATTATTAAAAAATATTACATTTAGGGCATGTTTACATATCAGTAATGGAGAAAGTAAGGATCAGAGAATTTAGGAATCGGGGAAGTATTGAATCGGTATGGAAAGAATCATTCTCATTAAGCTATTTACTAAACATATGGAATTAGCAAAGGAATAGGGTTGATTCCTATTGTTATTGTTTACTAATTTTCATGAATCAGAATCCAAATTAATTTGATTACTAAAATGCCCTGCACATTTTCACCACAACACATATATAATTCTCAAATTGGCTAAGGAGACTAAACTAATCCTACAGCAAACTAGTAAAGCAGTGTAAACATGAGGAATCAATATGCTAAACAAGATGAACAGCAAGAGCCCAATTCAATGATAATTTTAATAACACCTTTGTACATAGCCAATTTCAAACCAAAAAAAAAACTCCAATAACACCTTGGAGTGTCTTTGAATTTCTTGGCATGAGTTTTTTTTTTTTTTTTTTTTTTTAAGGGTTTGGGGTGTTTTGGAATTATGGCAAAGTGGTAAGGTATTTTTGGAAGTTGTTAAGGGAAAACAGGAATGGGAATCATATCCACTACCTCCCCATAGTTGATCTGATACCTAGTTTTTAGGGGATGTGATTACGAATTTTGAGATAGAGCCCACTTATTTTTTCATTCATGATTGCAAGTAAACTCAGCAGAAGTCAGGAATGAAAATCATTCCCTTTTCTTTCATACCAAGACTGTTAAAATATAGCCTGACACTATTTTTAATAAAAATCATTTTTCAGAGGCTATATTTAGTCCTCCCCAAATAGATACGGCCTTAAGATCAAGTTTGAATCTTCCGTGGTGCAGCAGAATCCAACCCAATCGGCCCTACATTTTTCATTAACTACTACCAACTACCTTTTCTGCCGGGATGTGGGTTATTCACCCGAATGCTTACTGACTATCTCTCTGTCTTTCTCTTCTCATACACACTGAGCAGACGGTGGTGAGGAAAGAGCACAAAAGAATAAGAAAGAACATATGATTATGAATAGCACTAAGGTTGCTGTGGTGGGAAGTGGAAGTAAAGCATCAAAACCCATTTGGCATTCCCTTAATTTGTATTTTGTTTTGTTTTATCAAAAAACTTATCAGATCAGTACATTTTTCTTTAAATTTAACACAGTTTCAGGAGCAGTCTGTGCATCAAATCTTGCCAGAAATGGAGTATCTGTGACATTGTTCGAGTCTGCCAGAGGCCCTGGTGGCCGCATGTCTCAAAGAAGGTACTTTTTCTTGTTTGACATTCATTTTCACTTTTAAAGTTTTGATTTGGTTGAGGGGTGAGGACTCAAATGTTCAATTGATTATCAGAAATGGGTTTTCCTCATTATCCTCTGTTTGGTTAATGAGAATATTTGGGCACACTGAATAAGTTCACGGGTTGTTGATTGTAAGAAGTCCAAAAGACAAAGATTGAGGTGCTACAAGATGCTAATTAACAACTTTGAACTTTAAATTGAATGTATGTGATTGGACTTTGTTCTCTCTATGATTAGGGAAATAGCCATAGAGTTTTACTAAACTCTCAGAAAGAAAAAAAGAACAAAAGAGAGAGTTTTATAGAAGTTGTTTCAAATTGATATGACTGCTTATTTGGAAATGCCATATCGGTTTACGGCCCTTTTACCAACTGATATGACCTGAGAAAAAAGAGTTTTAGAGAAACTGTTTTCAAACTGATACGATTGCTTATTTAGAAAGGCCATATCAGGTGATCATTTACAAACTGATATGACCACTTAGTACATTTACCATTTCCTTAAGGAAAAAGGCCTTTGATTTTGAAGTTATTTGGAATTTCATTTGCAAATATATTGAATGTGGGAACAAGTTGTTCAAAATGAGTTTCTTTTTCTTTTCAATTACTAAAAACTTAGTTATGATATCCATTTCCAATTCATATAGAGAAGTTGCTGAAGATGGGAAGGAGCTATTGTTTGACCATGGTGCTCCATTTTTCAATGCCAACAACACTGAGGTTCTGGGTCTTGTTCGTGAATGGGAAGCAAAGGGTCTTGTTGCTTGCTGGAGAGAGAAATTTGGGTGTTTTGATCGTGTTTCCAACAAATTTGTGGACCTAGAACAGGTTTTTGCAAGTACCTCTTTAATCAACAACATTGTTTTATAATGGTTGTGAAATAGGTTGGCTCATGGTTATAGTGATATCTATGTTTCAACTTGACTAAAATCATTAATCCCCTTTCCCCCCTTCCTTGCCCTAGATCAGTTGCTATGTTTGATGAATTGGTTTGTTTTTCTAGTATTGTTGTGTTAAGTTTCTTTTCCAAAAAAAAAAAAAAAGTATGGTTATGATGAGTTGGTTCCAAACCGCAGTAATATGACTTTTTGGATATGGGTTATGCTCTGTGATGTTCTTTTATGTTAATTGGCCGTTTAATAATCGAAATTGATATTGTTGTTGCTATTGTTTCTTCTGCTGAGCCTTTCTTAAATATATGTTCCCAGCTGTATCCTCCATTTTATAGTCGAGACATGTCATTTCAGCCAATCTGAATATCAATTTCATTTAGGAAGGATTAATAAGTAAGAGATATGTGGGTATCCCAGGCATGAACTCTGTATGTAGAGCATTGTGCCACGAGCCTGGTATGTTCTAAATTCTAATTCTACTAATTTTCTGTTGGCATGATTTCCATTCAGGGTTAAATATGTACTTAAAAAATTGCTTATTTTGCACTGTATTTGTCCTTAGGAGTGGAAAGTAAGTTTGGAGTGAGTGTTGGGAGATTGGAATGGCTAGAGGATGAGAATTTGTGGTCGTTGATTGGTTTAGATGGGCAAAATCTTGGCCAGTTTAAGGGAGTAGTTGCAACAGACAAAAACGTTGTTTCGCCCAGGTTTACAAGTGTTACAGGGAGACCACCACCTCTTGGTAATGAATGCAGTCCTTCAAGTTCTTTTTATTGAAAACATGCGTAGAAAAATTCCTGCAGTGTTTTGTCTGTTTAAAAAGCTATGTTTCTTTTCATGACGATTATCACTTTTGATGGTTTATTCATATTGCTGATCTTGTCCTCTTGACTAGTAATTTAAGTGGATGCTACAACCATCATCTAGCAGCAACTACATATTTGTACCACTATAACACATAACTTCCTTCCTTCTCAAAAGCAATTGGACTCTCACCATGGAAGAAAGGATACTTGAGTAGGATTACATAGAATAATATTTGGAATGCTTACAGTGTGTGATTGGATCAAATAAAGCTCCTACTTTCTGATCATTTACTTGGAACTTGACCACTTTATTAATACACCCATAAGCATGCCCACTTTTGTTGTTGCTAAAGAATAGCAATAGCATAAAAAGCACCGCAATCCTAATCATTTTGCAATCTGTGCACTGCAGATTTAAATTTGGTTACAGAATTGGCGGTTAAGTTGAATGATATTCCTGTCCGCCCATGCTTTGCTCTCATGATAGCATTTGCAGAGCCTCTGTCATCAGTAAGATATTTATTATGGCATTCCTTAAAGCTATATGGTCATCTGAAACTTTCTGGACTCATAAATTCTATTTGGTTCTTCATCTTTTCTTTTCTCTTGGGATGCTGGGTTTGGGCTTAGTGTATCCCCCACAACCTCTTATGTCACGTTTTTAATTTGAACACTTTTTATACTCCATTTGAGGTTTACCTGGGCTGACCCCGGGGCCTTATCTCTGACTCAGATACCCTTTAAAGGCTTCTCAATAAAAAATTCTGAAGTTCTAAGCTGGGCTCATTGTGACAGCAGCAAGCCTGGCCGTTCCACCTCTAGGTACTCATGGAATATAACCATCCACCTAGTTTGTTTTTATTTTTTGTTTTCATTGTGTTTATCATGTAACCAACTTCCATTGCTTTCTTTCTTTTTTAAGTGAGCGATGGGTTTTGCATTCAACAATGGAGTATGCTCAGACTATAATTGCTCAAACTGGACTTCAGAAACCTTCAAATGCAACATTGACAAAAGTGGCTGAAGAACTCTTCCAAGAATTACAAAGCATGGGACTTAATATCTCACAGCCCCTTTTCAAGAAAGCTCATAGATGGTCAGTACATTCTGGAGCTCAATGTTTTAGTGCTAGTTGTCGGATCAGATAGAAAAACATAAATACAAGGACTTTTTTGGCCAGCAATAAAAGGACTGTTTGAGCTCGGGCCAATCAGTTCAATAAGGGAGACTCTTAGATTAGTAGGTCAGAAAAGATAATCCAGGTCAAATATTACCTTCATTTCAGGCTGAAGCCATTAATTTCACTTCTTATGATCTGTGGACAATGTGTGAGCCCAAGCCACAGAGCATATACCTTTGAATGTTTTCCAAGCCTAAAAATATCTGTGAAATGAAATGTTATAGGTTCAAAAAAGGTTTTGCATCAGTTTGTCAATAGAAGGTGTAGTATGTATAGTTATTATTATTTCCTAGTGTATTAGTAAAAAGTCCACTAAAATTTTGAAAAAACTTGGTAGTTGTGGATCTGAAATAATTGTGGGAAGGTGTAATCTCAAAATCATTGTCTAGAAAAAAAAGAAAAGAGTATTGAATTCATCCTTGATACTCTGCAATGAATTAAAGGTATGCGATACCTTTGGATTTTGTTGACAGGGGAGCTGCTTTTCCAGCTACAAGCATAGCCAGAGAGGAGAAATGCCTTTGGGATAAGAACAAGAGGCTTGCCATCTGTGGTGATTTCTGTGTTAGTCCAGATGTTGAAGGTGCTATAGTTAGTGGCATAGCTGCAGCTTCAAAACTTACAGATGTCCTCAGCTGCTTATGATATTCCTAGTGTTATGACTTATGAGTTTCTTTTCCTCTGGATTTGGTGGTTACTACTGAAATGTGTAACATGGCTTGACTCTAGTAGGAAAATAATCTCAAATTTATAAGCAAATTCCAGATCATTTCAAGTTCTTGTAACAATAATGAATCAATGTCTACTTCCATATATTCCAATGTGCATGAATTGATTCATATGATACTGTGCGAGCTCATCTGAGCTTTAACCACCCGTTCCTGTTTTTTCTTCATTAATCTAATGTTTGAGCTGAACGTAATCGTAATAGTCGGCTCTGTATATGTTATTGAGAACGTGTCGATATTATTGTTGCTAACAAATTATACCGTGTTATCGATACATTTTTGTCAACATCGATAAAATGTTGATGTGCGTATTAATAATCCGATTTTTAATTAAAAAGGGGACCTCCTGCAGGGAGAATTTCTGCTTAGTGTAATATTAAAGAAACAAAATGGTATATTTTTTTAATGATATTACAGAAGCAAAAACTCAAAACAATGGAAAGAGTTTAAGATGGTGTCCAGGTTCAATCTCTAAACCCATTAATCTCTTCTCCATTTGGCCTTAGTCCACGTGTCAGATTTAAGATTGGGTTGGCACTTGCCAATCTCCAAGAGAATTGAGAGCAAAAGAAATTTCCCATTTTGATAATGTTTGTAACATCATATCCAGAACCAGCCACAGAACCACAGCCACGTGTCAGCCCAGCAATCACTTTTCCATGGTTAGTGTTATTATTATCAGGGGACTTAGATGCCACAAGCCACACGATAGCCAATCATCAAAGTTGCAGAGAAAGCTAAAAGCTCAGAGCCTGAGAGAGTAAAAATGGCAGCCTCAGTTATGGCTTCAGTGAGTCTAAAACCATCTCCTTTCACTGTTGAGAAGTCAGCAGTGAGAGGCCTTCCCTCTCTTGCCAGGACTTCTTCTTCATTCAAGGTTCAAGCCAGTGGTGGCAAGAAGATCAAAACTGACACACCCTATGGTACATATACATACTCGCCCTTCTGCCTTAAGTTAATTTATTTCCATGCATGTGAATTTAATAATACTATTTTGTTGGAAAAAGTTATGAATTCAAATCTCGTGGACGAACAGATGTTAAAACTATATGTACATGTTTTTGATATGATAAATAAAATAAAAATGTGCTGCAGGAACCGGTGGTGGCATGAACTTGAAGGATGGGAAAGATGCCTCCGGGAGGAAGCCTACGGTAATTAATTGGTCTTTATTACTCTTAATTTGTTACGATTTCTGTATATAAATAACCAGGTTGTGCTAGTGCAAGTCTTGCATCAGTTTATGTACTCGGCTACTATGGGTTATTTGTAGGGGGAAAATCACAGTGTGAAACGCGTGCTTGAATTCTTCTTTTGAAATTCTAATGAGTTATTTTTGTATGCGTCTGTGATTTGTTCGTAAGGAGGAAGGAACCAAGCAGTGTTCTTGTAAGAGAGGCTTAGTGGCCAGAATTCTTTCACATGCTTTTCATCCTTTCCTTGGTCTCCTTTTTTGTTCAGAGCAGCACTCTAGACAGATTAATCCTATGACAACTATAACTTACATGCTTCCTTTTTTTTCTGGCACATCCATTCGATCTGCTTGTAATTTTTCGATCTTCAAACTTTGGTTCAGGGTAAGGGTGTCTACCAGTTTGTAGACAAGTATGGTGCTAATGTTGATGGCTACAGGTACAACTCACAACCTTCATTCATTCAATTTGTTTTGTGGATTTGGATTTCCTACTTCTCTTGCTCCTACTTAGTTTTTAATATGAGTCGTTTATTTCCAATTTAAGGGTTAAAATCTACATGTCAAAATGTTCATGATTATTTTAACTCACTGACACCATTTATTTTATGTAATCACATATATCATGTTTTTGAAACTTCCATAATACTACTAGACTATGGTTGTGAGAATGACTATCCTTTTAGTTGGGTGATCCCCTCTAACCCTTTAATTGGATAAAGCTTCAACTTACCACAATCAATTGTTGAATTAATTTCTGATGATTGATATGCAGTCCCATCTACAACAGAGATGAATGGTCACCATCTGGTGATGTTTATGCTGGGGGTAAGCAACTTCAACTTTATAAGAATTTTTGTTTTAATTCCGCAATTCAGGTCAACGGGGTTTAATCCAGTGGAAAATTCCATGATTCAGAAAGCACAGTTGTATTATCTTCTTGCTTAGTTAATGTATTAATACTTATGGAGGTGAAATTAATATCTATGGATGGAAATTGCAGGTGCTACTGGCTTGGCCATCTGGGCTGTTACCCTACTTGGCATTCTTGCAGGGGGTGCTCTTCTTGTTTACAACACAAGTGCTTTGTCACAGTAGAATTATTAATTAATCCTCTGTTGTTGTAATGTATGTGCTGTTAATTACTATAGCCTACCCCAACTAGCTGTCCTGATGAACAAGAAGAACATTAAAGAAATACTCTGTGCAAATCTTAATTGTAATGTTTTGGCATGGATTGTTCAATTTGATGCCTGTAATATTGTGCTGGACTTCTTCTCTTTCATTTATTTATATGTTTTTTTATTCATTTAGTTGGATTTATGTAAAAGCTGCCTGGTGTGCATGTTATAGAAGAAGAAAGAATGCTTGGAATTATACTCATTTTGAATCATAATCTTTTAGTTGTGGTGGCAAAAGCATGGCCATCTCAAACAGAAGCCTGCCCTCTAGTTATTGCCTAGAATTTTGTGTGTATGAAATAAAGGAAAATTAGATTAGAGCCTGGCTTCGATCTTGGGTCATCTCCAATAGTGGGTTAAATCCTCAAATTTAGCCTTTTCACACCCAAAATCTATCTCTAACAAGTGGGCTAAATATGTCATATAACTAGGTCAAACCTAGTCAGTGGACCAGAGGAGCCAAATGCGGCCTGATTCTTGGGTGGGCTATATCTTTTTATATTATTATCGTTTTTCAAAAGCAACCAATGGCAAAGACCGACGTCTCTTTGGAGAAAAACTTCCTTGGCACGGGGATGCCAAGGTAAGCTTTCCACATCAGTATCCCTAGCAAATTATAAAGTGACAAATGTCAAAACTTTAAGACTTTGAAAAAAAATTATTTTTTCACCTCTGCCGCCCCTCCTCCGTGTTCTCCTCCCCTGCAACTCAAACCCCTCCCATACTAAAAACTAATAAAATATTGAAGGAATTATGATTTAACCCTACACTGCTAGAGACAGTAAAAATATAGTCCAACACTATTCCTTGAAAAACTATAAATAATGGGTTACATTTTTATGGGTAAGCTATATTTAGCCTTCCACTATTGGAGATTGCCTTATACCCCAAGAAAAAGGGAAAAGAGCACCTGAAAATATAGAGATAAATGGGATATTTGGAGATAGGAACAGGGAGATTGATTGCATTTTATCTCAATCTATCTTTGGTTATATAGTCTTTTTGTAAGATGATGGCATTAACATAAAAATATAGAGATATTTAGTGATATACCCATTTCTAGTACTAATATTATAAATAAACCATACACAATTGAATTTCTATAAACAAACCCAAAAAATGACAGCTGGCCTTATTGAATTTAATATTAATTATTAAATTACTTTGATGCCCTATTAAATGTTTTGGGTATTTTTATGAGATTTTGGGGTTGGGCTTGTTTTAAGAAATTGATGGCAGTTTTGTAATTTATAAGAAGTTAAAAGCTTTTTTGTTATGTTGTAAATGGGTTTTGGGTGTGTTTCTAAAGTCCATTTCATATAGGGTATTTTTATAATTTGGGCATCCATATTGGGTATAATAGTAAATCTCCCAAAAATATATATAATAAAACCATAGTATAGTATGTATGTATAACATTTTCCTCACACTACATACGAAAGTCTTACTGATGTGATGAAAAATTCATGTGCATATTGTAAGAAGGTGGTTGTATATAACCGGCATATACAAATTCATTGAAAGTTTTTTTTTTTTTTTTTTTTTAAAGTATAAGTGATAGTCAAAACTAAAGGGAATAGAGGTTTTTTACACACACAACTAAGATGTTATTAAGATTTGAACCTGAGACTTTTGATCTGCAAGTCAAAGCCATTTTCTACTAGGTTAGACCTTGTTGGTAAATTTTTTTTAAATGTAATATGACTTATATCCTAATTATATTTAATTTAATTCATTTATTTTGATTAGGCCCCAATTGAAATTATTAATAGTTGGACCCCGGTTTAAAGGGTACATGTGTGTGGTATTATTATTTCTTTGCTATTTTTTTTTATTTTATGAAATAATTATTGCTTAGGTCACTAGAATCTAGTCGCTTAATGTAGAAACTAGCCTTTTCATAAGCGCTTCCGGGCCTACGAGAGGCTTTTTTTAAAAAAAATTTAAATTTATTTTAGAATTAAAAAAGATAATGGGTTTGTATTCCATAAAAATAGGATTCATTATCTGATTTTTCTTTTCATTTTAATTTTTTTTAATATGAAAAAGTGTAAATTTATCATATTATCCTCATTTAATTAATAATTTTAATTCTTAATGTTTGGATTAACAAAGGGCATTTTCTGGTATTTTGAATGTTTCACTATTCTCTTCCTTTTGCTTTATATATATAGATAGATATACATGCATTGCATATGGAGTTGGTTCGGAAATGTAATGGTATTTTTTTTTTTGGCAAAAAACAAAAAAATCAAATGGCATTTTCCAATATCAACATTTCCGTTTTGGTATTTTAAAAATAATTTAGTTCAGAGTAAGAACCAACTTTTAATACCAAACCCAACGAAATTTTTTAACAAATTATTATTTTAATGCAGTAAATCTGGGTTTAGTTGTTTAATTAGCTCTTGATGGTATAATTAAATGAGAAGGTTCATGTTAACTTATATATCTACATACACATATAACCAGTTCTTACTTCAAAAAAGTAAATAAAGAAAAGAAAAAAAAAACTTCTCAATCACTAATCTTACTTTAAATAAAACTTCTCAATCATTAACCTTTGTGTGGGTTTGAACACAAAACTATACTGGTTCTGAAAACCAGTAGATTTTAAGAGTGGGTGGATTTGACAAGAACTCAATATATTTAAAAAAAGTCATCTTCTTTTTTCTTTTCTTTTTTTCCACCCTTTGAAGGATGACAAAACACAGGGACCCTTTTGTTCATCTTTTGTCATCTCTCTCTTTTTCAACTTCGACCAATCAAGAGAAAAGTTGCATAAATTATGGGAGACTTGGGAGTTAGCCATTTCTGAATGCACCCCCCAACCTTCCAAGTCTCCATGTATTTATGAAATAGCCACCAAATGCACCATATTGTGTCTTGAAAGTTAATTACACTATAATTACCCCAAAGCTACGCACAAATCAGTCAACTTTTTGACAATCTTGTTAAGGCAAAATTTTTTCTTCAGGAGAAGAATCCAATGCTGCTGCCCTAAGAAATTTTGTCTGCGAATCCTTGTGCTGAGCTCACAAGGATTTTGTTCTCTCTCTCTCTCTCTCTCTCTGTTTTGTTTTTGCCCTTTAATAGAGGAAAAAGACAGTAACAAAATCTACAAATATGATCGAATATACTTTTGTTGTTGTGTTATGTTTGGAAATACACTAGCTTAGCCAAATAGGCATTCATCTTTCTTTAAGAAAAATAGAAGTTCAAAATAAAAACGAAAAATCCAAAGGAAGAGGGAAAATGTCCCAAGTGTCACTTCATATCGTATTTAAAAAAGTTATAATTTTTAGGTTATTGAAATATAAATAATCGATCTTAAAATATTGTCACAGAAGAGTAGATGGAACCTGGAATTAATTAACAACGACTAGGCACCATCACCACCTACTAATTAAGACAACCATGTTGATTACGAAGCATATTTATATATACATAATGAAATTGAATATGAACACACTAAAAACAAAACATTGAACAAAATGCCCTACCAAATTTCATCAATCTTTTTATATATACAAATGGATTGAAGGAGGGGGGATTCGAACATAGGACATCGGGTGCATATGTAACTGCTCTTAATCACTTGAGCTACCGGCCTCTTAGAATTTCATCGTTATTAAAAACTAACCCTTGAAAAGAAAAAAGTAGCCTCCCATCCCATGCATGGTTTCTGATCTAGCCTTTAACATTCCACAATGGAGGCAATATTACCTACGTGAACTGTGATGAATGGTAAAAACTACAATTGACAGTCAAATGCAGTGCTTAAATAACCCAGATGCAAATCTTACTAACACGAAATACAAGCGTACTTCTAACTTTTAATTTATTTACAACAATCGTACATCGTTTTTTTTTTCTTTTCGGTTTTGTTTGAATACTCTACATGAAATGAGATCAATAGTGGCTCCAAATGTTGGGCATACCAACTTCAGATAGGTAGTTTTCTGAGCTACTTCCTGCGCCTAAGCTTGGTGGTGATGAGCCTTTCACATTCAAAGTAGGATAAGAACTAGTTTCTTCCATCTTGGTAAGGTGACTCAAAACAGCTTTTAGCACCTTTTTGTCACATGAAAAAGGGTCAAGAAAACTGGTCACATTTGGCAGCGCCCCAAATGTGGCTGCGTTGTTGTTATTGTTCTTGGTGGGCATGTTTGGTTCCAAATGGGCACCAGTGATGTCAATGTGTGAGAAAATTGGGCTGGTTTGGCTTTGGGAGAAAATGGAGAAGCAGGGCACTTGCTCATACTCATGATGAGGCTGAGGCTGAGGCTGAGGCTGAGTCTGAGGCTGGCCATCAAAACTGATGTAAGAATCCATCAATGCAGGCAGAGAAGAATTGCTTGTGTCATCATAGCAGCTAATTCCCATGCTGGGTTTGGCAGCAATTTCTCTGTTTTTATAAAACACTCTGCATAAAACCCAATCTTCCTGCACATATATACATTGCCAATAATGGAAATTCATGTGATTAGGCAAAAGGATAAATAATTAGTCCTTGGACTTTAAATAAAAATGAAATTAGAATGAGCTGATGAAAAATTAAGTATATATTAGACTTCCCTAAGATGTTCCATATAATATGAAATAGGATCTGCTTAGGTCAGCTACCATCAAGATAAAATTTTGCCTATAAGTCATCAGTCATGACAGGTGGACATATATGGGTTTGGCTGTATATATCAAGACCATTTTTTTTGGTTGAAAAAGTCAAAGATCTTATTATAAATCATGGAAATTCTTTTGTAAGTACCCACTTGCGAGTTGCCACCCAATAATCCATTTAAAATTCTCTATGTATGGCTTGGACTACATATGAGAGTTGACATGTATATGTTGCAGTAATTACTAGGATCAACTGTTAATCCACACATTAATTGTTTCGTAATGTTCTAATATGATCGAGATCGAAAATAATCGAAAAATGAAGCATAAAGAAGTATTTGTTAAAATTTGATGTGCCATACCTTGTGAGAAGAGATTTTAGGCGGACCAAAGGGACCTTCAAGCCGAAATTCATGCATGACCCAGTCGGATTTTCTGCCTTTGGGGGCTCTACCTTGGTAGAAGACCAAGGTTTTTCTCATCCCTACAAGGCTTCCTTTGCGATGGATTGGCCTGTCTTTTCCTGTGGCCTTCCAATACCCTGTTGCAGTTGCACGGTTTGTTCTAAGTCCTGTTGCATATTTACGATCACGCTGACTGTAGAAGTACCATTCCTTGCCTCCCACACATGCAGTTTCTGCAAAATTAAACATCACCCAAGATTTTCATACGTGTATTCACGTAAGCATGTACGTACGTGTATGTGTATGATGTATGCATCTATGTATGTATGCAGCACATTAAGCTTGTTTGATTGCAGCACTTTTAGCTCAAAATGAGTTCAAAGGTCACCTTGTCATTTAAGGGTTATACCAGCTAGCTATGACCCCAAACATGCACTGACTTTATGCATGTATGTATGTATGCATGTATGTATGTATAGTATATACATATTCGTAGCCTTAGTAAATTTTTGAGACCAAATCTGGTTGTTTCGGTATTAAATATGAACTTTTATGTATGCAATGATATCAAGCGAAGACTTCTTGATCGCCAGCAGATGGCGACAAAAAAGCATTGGTGGTGACTCAGCATCATCCATGGCCAAAATAGCTGAACTATATCCAACTATTATGCAGTTGGGGGGTCAATATCTAAGTCTTAATAGAAAATTATTAAACATAATGAACTGCCAATTGCCCAAGTCACAAAAGGGTTTCTCTTTATTCTTTTACTAATTCACAAAAGATTTCTTTGATTTAAATTGTGTCATGGCATGGTCATGATAACTGCAATATTCCCTTTTTTTTTATGAATATATATGGAATTCTAATACTATTCTCGAAGAAATTCTAACGAGAGTATCACTGTTACGCAAATGAGTAATTGTCAGCTATCGATATATACAAAGCTCCAAGATTGATAATTGTGTGCTGATAACGGTTAGGAAGCAAACATCTATTGGGTAACTGTTAGCTGAGAGGATAAATAACATAAAAGTTTGAAAGAAGAAGATTTGAAAATTCAAAGGAGATATGATTAGAGGATGATAGCGACAAGCCAAAGGGCCTTTGAATGGTTTGGGTGAGGATTGAATGTGAAAGATTAATTCTTTCCAACCCGATTGAATACACGCGTATGGCTGCAATGGGATGGAAACTAGACTTTGGGGGCTTGCTTTGTTATCACAATCACTATCACAGCTTTTGGTTGAGAAAATACCAAGAATGTCCATTTCTTCTAAAAGCAGTGAATGAGAAATATTTGTATTTTTTTGACAAACTAAGTAAAGATAGGGCAGGGCCATGGGGGAATGAATTTGCATATAGATATTTAGGGGCTTCCGGAGGATTCAATGCAGCTTATTGTGTAGCTTGCTCTCCCCACCTCAAAGATATATATAAAATATTGATTGAACAAAAGGAACTAAAAACATTTGTCACACATACGTACATAAATGATTGACAGTTGTAAATAAGTGTGAACTACTTAATGGGGCCTTACATCCATCAAACATGGATGATTCACACTAACTAGAGTTCGGTAGATTAACAATATTCATTAGTGGTTCGTGACGGTAGAAGTCAGCTCTACAGAACCTAGCTCATTACTAATTAGTACTTTGGGATTGTTCTAAGATTGATTAATTAAAAGCAGTTCAATTAGCATTTGGGAGAAAGATATGTAACTTAGAATCAGTCAAACAACTTGCATATTATTTTACATGTTGGGAGAACATTGTCAAGGTAAGGCATCAACAAGTTGCCCATTTTATTTTCTGATGAAAATGTGAGCAATTAAAGTTTGTGTACAATAATTGTGAGAACATGCTGCTAATATATCAGCATCACTTTTCAATATGTCACATGATATAACTGGTCCACTCTATTATCCACTATATTGATAGAGGCCATGACTCTCTTAATTATGTCATATTATGCAAAAAATTTCCAACCATTTTTGTTTCTACTGATTAAACCGACGTCGGATTTGTTATAAGAAAAAAAAAATTCGATTACGAAAATGGAGCAAGGCAGCTGCAAGAACACCATTTTAATGCCTAATAATGGTATGTAAATTATAGCCAGTCCGGTTGCTATCACCTCATCCACAGGCACAGCACAGCACAGCCACAGAAGAAAGGCTAGATTTGAGTTTTCACTAATAACTATATATAATCTAATAGATATTTTCAACAAAAACCATTTGAAACCAAAAAAAAAAAAATCAAGAAAAAGAGCAGAAAACCAAATAATAAAGTCTTTCAAAGATATATAATTAGAAGGTTAACAGTAATAATTAATACATATATGGATATGGGATTAATGCAAATATAACTGGGAAGGCTTTTATAAATGGCAATATTGAAATTAAGCATCACTGTGTTATGTTGTATATAACTTCATGCAGAGAAGAAATGATGAAGAGAAATAAATATCCCAGCGAAACTGAGAAACTACTCACCAGGAATGTCCCAAGGCTCGCACTTGTTGAGGTCAACTTCAATCATAAGGGTTGAGTCAGTCTGAGTCACCTTTTTCAGCAAATAGTCGCACACAAGCTCCTCATCTCTTGGATGGAACCTGAAACCAGGTGGCAACTTTGCCTCCACCATGCTTATGTTGCTCATTTTTTCTGAGAGAGAGAGAGAGAGGGAGAGAGAGAGAAGACAATTGGGATTAAGGGGCAGGGAAAAGGTTTTGTTGTGAGAGATCTCAATGCTCAAACAAAGATGGCAAGTGGGAGGGGGTATATATAATAAAAAATAAATAAGAGGGGAAAGCAAAGGGGAGGTTAAGTCAACTAGTAATTCCGTGTAAACATTGAAATTATGAGGGTTTGAATAGAATAATTCTATATTTGGGTTCACTCTCCTGATATTAAGAGCTTATTTGAGTCTGATTGTGAGATGACTTTTGACAATTAAGAACGTTTGTACAAAAATATAAAAGTATTTTTGGTCATATAAACGTTTTTTTAGAGCACTTTTAATTTTAAGTGTTTTTTCATGAAGTACTTAAAAGTTCAAGATAACTTCTAGTAAAAACACTTATAAGTGCTTTCTATAAAACAATCACAAACCAGCCTTAAGTTTAGATGACGAGAGAGTTTTAGGAGGAATTGAGGGAATTAACTTGCCTACGTGTCGTGATGACATGGACAAACCAATCACTGCCAACTTGCTGATGTGTATATTAATAATTGGGGTGGGGTTCGGGTTGGGGGAGAATTCAGTAAGTAAATTTTGGTCCTCTCTTCCTTCCATCTTCTTGGAATTATTATTTTATGATTTTACATCAAAACTCTGGATAGAGGAAGAGAGCTAGAACTTGGCACTTGGCACCGCACCTGAACCAGCCAATCCGAAAATAGGCGGGCCCACTGTGATGACATTCTTTGCTTTTCTTTGCTTTTTTTTTTAAAACCCAAACCCCAAACTATTCATGTAATTGATGTATTTTAGAAATTAGTTGTAGATAAGCTGGATTACATTAATCTAGATAAAGGCTTTACAAGTGACCTTTTTTTTTTTTTTTTTTTTCCGCGAAAGAAGAACTCATTGATAACAATTAAGAGGATACAACCATGTCATCGTTTATAATTGATTCCAACCAGAAGGGAACTTCTTCAATCCAAGTTACTATAGTATTACAATTAAGAGCATGCTTTGCTAGAAAATGCGCTACTTGGTTAACCCCTCTTGGACTATAAGAGATAATAACATCTTCAAAGTGTTGTAGACTCCTCTTAATATCACCAATAAGATGCCCATCTGATGCCCAAGACTCTTCCTCGTCCTTTTTTACATCATTTACCACCCCTTGTGAATCAGATTCAATTAAAATGGAAGAACAACCAGCATCCCGAGCAAATTTCATCCCGAAAAGAAACGCCATGATCTCCGCATGTTTAGATGAGGTGGCACTGGCAAGAGGAAGGGCCATAGCCGCCATCACTTCCCCTTTGTCATTTCTAACAACAGCGCCAATTCCACCCACACCTGTTTCGGGAATAAAAGCAGCATCAACATTTAGTTTATATTTACCAGCTGGAGGAGGAGACCATTTAGTTGATTTCTCTACAAATAATTTAGGTTCCCCTTATACAAGACTTCCATATTCACCAGCCAAGTGATGGGCTCTGTTAAAAATCACATCTTGTGCACAATAACGACCCTCAATGATAGCTTTATTTCTGTTTTGCCATGTCATCGTTTTCAAGTGACCTTAGATGAAAGCATAAGAATCAGTTTAAATGACGATGGGCTAAAACCTTAGTCTAAAATATGTAACTTTGGAATCCAGGAAATATGAGAGAACCTTAGGTTTATTTAATAAACTTAAATAATAAAACATAACCCTAACTAGGGGTAAAGTATGTTTAAATACTCTTCGAAACCTTAGGAATAACAAAGGAATTAAAATAGGAAAATAACAAAGTTTTCAAAAACTTTAAAATTGAATTTCGGACTAGTAAATGATCTCGGATGCTCCAAAAAGCCCATACGACATGACAAAGTATGAGTTTTACTTGTGACACCGTTCTCTTCGAATCGACTGGTCATGGATCCAATTCTGAGTTTGGAGTCCAAATCTGCAGCTTACCCGATTTGGATTTGCGCACGCATTGCTTCAGCTCCTCTTCAATTGCTTACGCCATCTGTTCTACATCATTAAAGAGCAATTATTATTTGAGGGACACCCTTCATTAAGGGATCTCTCAAATAATTTTATTTGAGGGACACATTTTAGGGTACCCTACGATTTTTTTTTTTCAACAATCCAAACCGTCTATTTTTCAAATCTTAATTTATGGATCATCCTTGCAAAAAATCAGAAAAATTGAAAATCATTATGGCATCTAATTGCTAGCAACAAAATAGATGAACACAATGTTTCAAGAAAACACTAAAATAATAATAATCTAATTGAGTGGTCAATGGTTTAGGATTCAAGTGATTTTTTGCAGATATGATCTTTGAGGGAATATCTAAAACTTAGATGGTTCAAATAATTGAAAAACAATGTGTGATGGGCCCTATAAGGATGTTCCTTAAATAAGCTTATTTGAAGGATCTCTTAATAGAAACTCACTATGTGTATATATAGGGTTAATCATTTTATTAGTCCCTGAATTTAAACCCAATTTGTATTTGAGTACCTCAATTTCCAAAACGGTCTCGTGGTCCTTTCATTTTAGTTTCGTTGTGACCAATGGTCATGCCATCAATTTTGTTAACTTTTCTGTTAAATGCAAGGGCAAAATGGTATTTTTGTGTCAAAATTTATAAAAATATGAATAAAAAATTAAAATTAAACTCTCTATCCCAATTTTTACTCCCCAAAACTTTTTTATTTATTTATTTATTTATTTGATTTTCTTTTATTGTTATTTTAAAGATATAATTTTTTATTCATTTTTTTTATTTTAATATAAAAATATCATTTTGCCCCTGCATTTAATAGAAAAAGTTAACAAAATTGATGGCAGGACCATTTATCCAAACGAAACTAAAGTTAAAGGACCACGAGAACCATTTCTAAATTTGAGGTACTCGAATACAAATCAAGTTAAAGTTCAATGACTAATAAAATGATTAACTCTATATATATATATATATATATATATATGCAAAGATAGGGACAGGAATGAGGACATGAAAAATGATAAAGAAATTTAAATATGTATTAACTTTCAAGAACTGAGGCATGTTACATGGTTAAATTTTATATTGTAAATATTTGATTGTTGACGCCGTAATAAAATGGTCGAATAATTGGAAAGATATGCTGGAATTAAATCCTGCAATCCCCTATTCGCCCCAAAGGAATTTCATTTATATGATGAATGAAACCTGTTGGAAATTGCATGGTTAATTAAGATTATCGTCCACGTAGTTATAGAGGATTAAAATATTGGTAGAAATTCCTACTTACTTATAATTAAATGATAATATTAAAAATTATTATGCGTAAAACTAATATACAATGTAAGGCATCATATCCGAAATTCGATTATTCTTTGTTTTTTATTTATTTATTCATTGAGCTGTTATTCGGACTCTAAAATAATCATCTTACTGTTCTCTTTAATTTGATGAAGAAAAAAAATAAAGAAGAGAAGAGTGTGTGTATTATGACTATTTTAGAGTGTGAATAATAATTCCGGCCGTCTTTTAAGTTTAGGGAAATATTATTTAGTCACAATAACAACTAATAATAATTTGATTGGCACAAAAAAGAAAATATCACTCCTTTTGAATTGTTAGTGCAACTTTGTGAAGCTTGGAAAACATCATTAAAGCATCAAATTTGGAGAGTGGAAATGACAAGCATAAGTTGAAGTGTGAAAGAATCAAGGGAAGGAGCTACTGTAGGTAGCTCAACTGTTTGAAGGCAACAAAACAATCTACCACAGAAGCGAAAATGACAAAAGCCACGAAAGAGACGGACGTTATAAAATTGCATCAAACTGATGTTTTAATCAGGTGGGCTCCTTGGGCTTTATTTTCAGTGCACAATTTGGGTAGGGAAATCGACTTGGGATTTTCTGTTCATATTTTTATGTGCTGAAATGATCCATTTGATTTTTCTTCTTAACATACACTCATTAGCCTAAAACAAGGCTGTTTGGACAACACACAAAGTAGACAGTGCCAACACAATAGAACCAGTTTGGGTCATTATCGTGTACATTTATTTGTGTCAATTTCTCTCCGCGCTTGGGTATACCTTTCGTGACATGTAACTTTCTCTCGTACAATTATGGTGCTTGTGCCACACAAGTACCAAACGCAAGACACCCTCATGACAATCATTCATTCACAAGTCATGTTTCATTGTTTGAGTCCACAACGACTTCTGTATGAGAACATCTTAGGGTTCGGGTTTAGGTTTAAAACCATGCTGTTCGGACAGCAAACACAGTACCAACACACAAAATATAAGCAAATGGTTTTATTTCATTACAACCGTACCAGTTTGGGTCATCGGGTGTATACTTATTTGTGTATGTCTCTCTTAGCACGTGACATGAGCGTACACTTCGTGACATGTAAGTTTCTCTTGTACTAGTATAGTACCACACAAACGCCAAACGCAAGACACCCCCCTGACAATTATTCATTCACAAGTCATGTCCAAGTCCACAACAACTTTGTGACGATGAACACCTTCATGGGCCAGAATGAAACATAAGACATCATCTTCATTCCAAAGAGTTGTGTTCAACACGAGTGATACTTGGACCAACTTCCATTTGGATGGCTACTTTTCTTGTCGTTTTACTTGCAACAAAAAGGAAGCACTATCTGAAAAACCCCATTAGAGTATTGTGGGGTGTGACCATCCAGTCTAAATGTCCTACTCTTAAAAGGACAAAGACCAGTCAAAGCATTGACACGTGTCCCATCTCAATGGCATCCAAGTGTTGCTAAAACGACAATACCTTAAAATGGACAACCCAGGCTTGCTTATTCCATTAGAACTAAGCCATTGAATTGTGAAACTTTGTGCTCTAATGCAATGAGAGGCTCTCCACTTTCCACACACCTTGATTCAAATCTTTATTTGTCCTTGGCAATGCTGCCGACAGAGCTTTCTTCAACAGATAATTACAATGTTAACCTCATTACAAAAAAACAAAGACAAAATTATCTCATAGGCATCAACAGGGATATTCTTTAGTTTCTTAGTACCCTGGATCTTTTAAGAGTAGCGATCATTCAGGAAATGGGTCAAAATAGGTAGTACGTGACAAAATGAATGCAGCCAAATAATCTGTCTTTCTCATTCCAGCATGCCAACCAGTGAATTGTTGACGAGACTGTATTGAGTGGGCGCCGGCGCATGCGGATATGTTGCTACAGAATATACACAGTTGCAAAGTCCTCTCAAATCCCTTGAAATTCGCAATCAACGAATTGGTACCACAAGTTTCTGCATGCCAAAAATGGGAATGACTGATCATCAGATATACGAAACCTGACAACATGCCCGCCAATGCATATATCACTTAAGATAACATGCTGCCATAAAGATCTTGCGTATATGGTGAAAAACTAGGTGATGAAATAATACTATCCTGTTGCATTATCCGATCATCAAAGTGAGATAATGAAATAATACAAAGGTGCAAAAGAAGTCTCAGGCTACAAGAAAGAAAATATAACTGCAAGCAAAGTTGGCTAGTATTTACATGCCATTATAAAAAGTAAGAACCCTTTATCCCTATCAACCAATATTTCTTTTTCTTCCAGATAAAAAAAAAAAAAAGAAAAAAAATATCTTTCAAAAGATTACATAAATTTTTTGTCTTGTGGCATTAACTGACCTGAAGTTCATTGTTCCAATTTCCGAATTTTCAAGCTTTCATCATTTGGCTCAGATTTTTATCACTAAATTCAGCAGGACACATACTTATGCCCATCGAAGCTACATCCAGATTCAGATGTTAGAGAGACCTTCATCCAGCCTGAGAACTTCATCATTTGATGGCACCGTACAAAAATTTTCATTCAGAAAGTTAAGTACTTGTTAATATGGAGAACTACATTCACTAGCAGCTATCAGTTTTTGACAATTTTTAACATGGAGACAGAAAATGAATTGACATTTTAACAAGAAAGACCATTCCTTCAATATGCAATATAGCTCTGTTCACCCACTCGCATACACACACATGCATGCATGATACAGCAAGGGTAAGGGAGAAGGTAGGATAGAAGAAGACTTGATGACTTACCATATGGCATGACACAGTCACATTTGTGTCAACTTCTTAGCAATAATGGCCACATTCCTTGGGGACAATGCAGCATTGAAAATAGGTAACATGACTGCTTCAATTGAACTGCCTTGCTCTTGGAGGAACAACAATCTATCAAGCAAAAGAAAAGTTTCCAAAAGAGGCCCAAAAGCAGCTCGAAGAGACCAATAAGGTCCAATAAGTTCCTGTTGACAAAAAAAAAATGATAATAAAAATAATTGGTCAGCAAGGTTAACACATATCGTAAACTTACATATTTCTTTCAACAAAAAACAATAGCAGACATATCATGAAAAGAACTTGACACTTGATATACAGAACTAATCAAGTGAAAGAAAAAGTGGGCAGGGAGGGGAGAGGCGAAGGATGAAAAAAGAAAAAAAAGAAAATGAATTCCAACAACAATTTTTATTTATTTAGTTACTGATTTTTCGTGAGAACCACAATCATTAAACCATTTCTTTTGTAGATCCTAGAGTTCAAGTAAGAGCATAAACCATATGACTTCGGCATAATCTAAGCCCTATGCCAAAGGCTATGTTGTTTGCGCACCAATAAAGAATGCTTTTCAATTCTAATCAAATATACAGTAAAATCCTGTCATATACCACAAAATAAAGATAACTTTTTCTGACAAGATACAAGTAAAAAGCATACATATAACTTTCATCAACTAAGAAGGTACCAGAAAACGGAGACTCAAAAATACGATGGAGCAAGCAGTATTTTGGGATGTGAATATACAAACAAATTACATCAATGGATTGTATGAATAACTAACCATTGTTAGCAAGTACATGAGCTTCCAACATGAAGTACAGCATTTTTTCTTTTTTAAGTAAAGCAAAAGTATCAGTGCGATTCTAGATAAAAGGCATGAAGTAACGTACAGCAAAAGATTCAACTTGCTTCCATATTCCATGGATATCAGTTTCCTTCAGAGGCTCAAGACCAAGGCGACATAACCCCGATAAGCAATATTTCTGAAAAAGTGGATAGTTGCCGATGAATTCGCTCCTCTCACATTTGGTGGCCTTATTGGAGGAGTTTTCATTAGTTCTGGATGTTGTCTCTAACATCATGTCAAAACTGTCATCTGTCACATATGTTTATATAGTTATATGTTTCAATCTAATTAGTTCAGAAGTTCAAAATGTTGATGCGGCAGCAACATGATAACAGTTGCCATAAAAAAAAAGTATAGAGATTTCCTTTCAAATTAGAATAATGTTTTGTTACCTGTTTCCAGCTCTGTTGATTTTTTGTGATAGCAACTTCCTGTCATATGAGAGTTTATTTCTGACAAGGAACATTTGTTTTCTTTATGGTGCAGCGAGGAGTTTGGGACAACCCTCTGTTGTCGGCGACGTAATGCCTTCCCTTGACGCCCAATTGATGGACTTGTACTCATGACTTCGGGATAGTATACACTGAGAACCTGCAGAAGACAGAGGATGTTATTTACATAGTAGAGAGAGCGAGAGAAAGAGAGAGAGAGAGGTTATAAGATAGTAAATAATTGAAATAGTTTACAAATGTCCATAAATTCCTGGATAACTGTAAAGGTGATTACTGCATACCATCTGAAATGCAGCGCGGAAAGCATGCAACTCAAAATTATGGAGACCAGCATCATTTTCGAGGCATTTCCACCTCTCCGCACTCTAACAAAGGCAAAGCAAAAGCACAAGCTTATCTCAGAATAGAAAAGCCTTTGAGGAATAAACTAACTTAACACCTCCCCAAAGCACACAAAAGGATCCACCAGAAATTCCTTCTAGTTAACCTCCAACCCATGTTGTTGTCATTAGTCCCTTGGACTTTAGATCTATACAAATTAATAAAGAAATAAATGACTTGCACATCCTCCCCAGTAAATTTTCCAGATTTTTCTAAGAACTCTATAAAAATTTGATCACCGTTTGCAATTTTTTATTATAAACAAAACCTTTAAAATAGTTCTATTCTCTTCACTTTTCTCTTTCAGTTGAACAAAAGCCTTCCCTAAACCTCCACACCTAAAACTGTATGGCAAAGGCCCAAGAGCCTTTTCTTATTGGTAATTGAAGTAACTAGAAATGAAACCTCACTACTCCTTTGAATGTCCATGTTCTGTTCCATAAACAAGAAAAATACAAGAGAGCCCGCACCCCTCCTGGGGGAGAGAGAGTAGCAATGAGAGAGGAGGAAGAAAGTAGATGAGAACCAAGATTCACCTGACATGCTAGGTCCCGCGAACTTTTTCCAAGTGAAATGCCAGCAGATATAACACCACAACTCATTGGAAAACCACATTGAGAACCAACATGGTTGAAACCCTCTTCAGATAATAGGTTGTAACAGCAGCCGACGCTAACAACTGCTTTAACTTCTTTGCACTCCATAAAGGTCCTGATGCATAAAGGTATAAATAACTACATATCATTTCACATAAAAACTAAATTGACAGATAATAGTATATGATATTGTAGAATACATATTACCAAAGACCAAACACATGCATTCTTGTGTTGGCTGCTCTAGGCTACAGATATGACTCATCCGAAGACCTTAGGTCAGAGAAAACAGTAATAACAATTTATGGATTAAGTAGAACAAGAAGCAAGTAAATGCAAAGCCAAACTAGTATAATATGAATTTGGACGAGGGTTAAGTGGTGCTCAAAAATTAATCTTGAATCAGTTATTCAAAAAGATGAGTGATCATAAGAAAAAGGATAGGACTAAGGAATAAAACTGGTCATTCAAGGATAGGGATGGCATCATGGCACCATTTAAAATATAGGTTTTTATAAATAAGCCCATTTAGCATGACATGTTATACAAAAACTCATATAGAGCCTATTTGGAGAGAAAAACCCAAAACTAGCCACTCCCACTTGTCATTTTATAATTGGTTCTTAATGTTAAAATTTTGTAAGAACCAATTAGAAAATTACAAGTGGCTAGTTTTGGGGTTTTCTCTCCAAATAGGCTCTATAAGGGTTTTTATATAATATGTCATGTTGGAATGGGCATATTTGTGGAAAGCCCTTTAAAATATGCAGCAACCATTAAGGAATCTACTAAGGTGAGAGTTATTTGACTAACAGAGCAAAGAAGATTAAAGGCCCAGAGGTAACTAAAATAAAATTGATTGAGATATAAAATTTCAATACCATGGATAACTTGGATATGAAGCCATTCTATGCAACCATTTTGTTTCCCTCTTTTTATACAGATAAACAAACTTGTCATGATTTTACAATCAGCTATTCATTTTTCTGTTTAACTCAAATTCCCATGTGGTGTGAAATAAACTTGGACATCACCTCATATATAATATATATCACCAATATTACACGACTTGCCACTTGTCTTATTGCAGGATGACATAATATACATACCCAACCTATATATATAGGCTAGTATTCAATAGATCATAACACTCTATCAGGGTTTACAGTCGTTCTATCCTCAAAGTATACTCATTTTAAAAGAGAGAAATATAAGCTTTAAAGCACACTGAGGAACTCACTTGAGCATTGTTACTGAAAGATCTCCGCAAGCATGAAGCCCAGCAAGAACCAATGAACTTCCGTTGCCTGCATTGCAGGAAGATTGCAGTAAAGAGACATTATCTTTATGCAGTGGTGTGTCAGCCAAAGCTTTCAACATGTCAATAGACATCACATTGCATGTGACTGTCTTAGGCAGAGTCAAACTCCTGTTTCCAGATCTAGCCCCAAAGAAAAAGTGTATCAAATATATTACTCAATCAAGTCACCAATGAAGTTAAATTAAAAGCGCTAATTATATCATAGGATATGCGACAATAATGCCAAAAAGCAACATGAAGTAATTAATAAGTCTAACTTAAGGCAGCCTACATCCCTGAACAATTCACACACACCAAAAACAACCAATTCATGGAGACAAGAAAAACAATGAGAAACAGGAACTTCCAAAATTTAATACACCATATTCATTCCTCTCCGAGGTTTGTGATTCAGGTTGGCCAACAAAAAGATGCTGAGCATATGGCATGTATTTTCTCTCTGTCCCATATACAAATCAACAGAAAAAATATAAAAAGTAGATCAAATGTAGAACCTATGGAACAGGTTATTCCAAGGAATAAACTCCCGAGTGAAACCATCAAATTACTGTTCAACCTAGCATTCACCAATGTCATTTGAGCAACCGGAAACGACAGATCTCCTAATATGAAAAAGAAAAACACAACAACAAACAAACTAGAACAAGAAGGAAACAAAACAAGAAGGAAAAGAAGTTTACATACACAGATTTACGCAGCTGAGCAGCATAATATTTCTTAATTTGTTCTGCACGTGCATCAGTAACCCTTCCATGATGAGAACATGCATCAATTGCAACTACCGCATGTTGGTAGTGAAAGGAAAGTACTTGTGCAAGATACCCCTGAAAAAGAAATTTATTGAAAAATGGAAAATAATATAAAAGTTCTTAGTTGTGACTAATTCCTATCATCATACTTATAAGAAGAAAAAGAAAAGAAAAGAAAAGAAAAAAATATTTCCTACCATTATTTTATCATTAATGAAATTTTCTAATCTATCTTTACAAGAAAAAAATTCTTTCTTTCTATCAAATGAAGTAGACAGTGATGATATCTTAGGTTCCAGCTTAGCAATTTCGGTATAAGCAAAAGAGAATGAACGTGAACCAAACAAAAGAAGTGAAAACAGAGCAGATATTGTGGAAAAATTGATCACCAATCAAAAGAAAGGAGGACTACCTGACCCGAGCCAACATCAATAATTGCATTGGCTCCGACACTGGTAGCGATTGAATCAACAACAGCAGAAAGGACTTCTACCTGCACATACAAGATCATTTTTTCAATAGAATATCACTACACTCTAGACGTTCATTGTTCAAAAAGGAAAAAAGGAAGCTTCGAATCAGAAACTCCTATCTAGAAATCAAAGACCAATTTTTTCTGATCATAATGTTTCACAACACAAACACAGTGAAGTAACGGATTCATCTCTATTCAATGTTTTGAACAAGTGAACAACTTACTTCATGTTTTTTCTTCCAATTCATGCCCGTAGAGAGAACACTATTGAGTGAAGTCATGTTCATGCCAGGTAATACCTGCCATGAGGGAAGCAAAAGTACCATAAGGAAATTATATGATGCAGTTATATGAATTTCACTCTTCTGATTTTCCTTTTGCTCTGCTGATTCACAATCTTATTAATATTATGGCACTAACTTAAAAAAACTGTAACTATACTGCAACAATTTTCATCTTATTCTTATTCCATGATTCTGCAGCTAAATTTTCACATAACTATAATGAGTTGTGGAGCTTTTCATGTTTCCTTACTATAACATTAGAATATCGAAATTCAAATGCAAGAGAAATTGAGAAACGAATCCACACCGTCTGCAAGTCTTGTTGTTGTCGAGGAAGCACGAGAGAGCTCAAAGTAACAATGAATTTCTTAAGAGAAGCAGGCCAATGATCCTAACCAGTGACCACAAAAAAAATAAATAAATAAATTCAAATTCATATCAAGCTACAAACAATGGCAACCAATTCAATCATTACCATCCACACACACACACAAAGTAAGCAAACGAGTACCTGGACCACTCCACCAGGAATTTGAAGAAGATTTTCCACTGCTTCTTTCCGCAAGCAATCCATCCATTCCTTATCAATAGCTTCCCACATTCGATCCTGAAAAGCATTTTACTTTATCCGGATACTAATTTTGATTATTTTTCTGTCTAATGTTTTCTCGGCAGCCAAACACATGATCGAGGACTGAGGAGGAATTTAGAAATTTAGAAGAAAGATCGAACCTTGAAGAAATTGACGACGTGAGCGTCCGTTAAGAAAGAGTAAGGTCTTATGAAGTCGACGATGGCGTTGATCCATTGCAGGGTCTCGCTCGCAGTTTCGCACGAGTACTTGCAGCAGCCATTGCTAGACATTCTCTCAGCTTTCAAAGCAGACTCTGCCTGTATGAGCACGAGAATAACTAATTAAATCCTTGACCGCAGATATCCTATTATTTTCTCTTTTTTAAAAAAAATAAAAAATAAACTGAAAAAGTTCGTGTAAATTTTTTTTTTCAATGATAAAGGGGCAAAAACCCCAGAAAATGTTTTCAAATATTTTCTCTATAATATCCAGAATAACATAAAAATTTATTTCTAGCTTTTTATTTAAATTGTAAAATAAATTCATGAAGATGACAGTCAAGTCTGCTGCATTATGTTCGGATCATGTCATTTCATAATCTCGCCTAGTCATATCATTTCATACTCAAGCCGAATATGGATCATCACCTAAATCTATTAGATTGTCTCAAACACATTCTCTACTCATTTCACGCTAAGTATAAATATCAAAACAATTCTTTCTTTTTTTTTGTCGGAGAAATTTTATAATTGCATTCATAATTCAACCAAAAAAGCACTAGTCACAAAGAGCCAATACAAACTAGCCACAAAAGGGCCATTACAATAAGGAGCTGTCTAATATCAAAACAATTCTATTTAAAAATAATTACAAAAATATGTTCCAACTCTTAATCATATTCTAGCATTGAATCAAGCAAATGGGTCATGGTACGATGGATCCATATAGGAGTAAGGGTAGGCATCCATCTAGTCAATCCAATCAAATCGACGATTTAAATTGTAATGACTAGCTTAGTTTGGTTTTGACTAAGAAAAAAAATCGAAAGTTTAAAACCAAATCAAAGTGTAATGGTTTGGTTCGGTGCAGTGTTGAAATTTTCAAACACGGTATAAACCAAACCAGCCTGTATACTTGTATATTCATTTTTACTTTATGTTTATTTTACATGTGTAATCCTTTAATTATATAAAAACTATGATGTTGAATTTGAGGTTTGATGAAAATTTTAAATTATTGATATTTGAATTGTAATTATATTAGTTATTGGATTTTGAGGTTTTATGACATGTTGAATTTTAGAATGGTTTGACATGCTAGAAAATGCAAAATATGTGGCAAGTTATGAGTAATTTTTTTGTTGTAATTGGGCTAACATGGTATTGCCCATTAAAAAAAGGCATTGACTTGCTGACTAGTAGTCTCAGGTTTGAATCCTACATTGTGTGCGTGAGAGAAACCCCGCTCTCCCTTCCTAACTTTGGCAAAAAAAACAGGGTTGAAAAAATGCAAACGAAAAAAGTATTGAGCTTTGGCCCAAACCGATCAAACCAAATTGTTCGAAAATGGTTTGGTTTGGTTTGATTTGTCAAAATTGAACGAAAACAAATCATTTTTATTGTAATTGATTCAGTAGCAATTTTAGGGTAAACCATAGTTTGAAATATCGACGAAATATCGAGGATATTTCGGTTTTTTCGAATCACGGATATTTCGGAACATATCCATGTACATATCGTATAAATATCAACAATATCGACGATAATATCGGAAAATATCGATGTCGATAATTTCGCTCATACTTCAGCAATATTTTGTCAAAATATCGATGTAATATTGCAAAAATATCGAAAATATCGAGAAAAAAAATGAGAAAAAAGGGAGGAAAAAAAAAACACATGGGGGATTTAAACCCCTCCCATTTTACTCCTCCGACACCTGAATCATCACTTATGTTTTTGTGATAATATGCTAAAATATTTATATTTATATGGGTGGCATGTTAACAATTACATACAAAACTATTTTGGGGATTTATCATTTGATGACTACTCTTCACAATACACTTACTTTACACATAGAGATGATGAAGATAGTGAAAAATGTGAACCTCATAGGAACTGTATGTGGTACTAAGTCACTCATGTATCTTACCATGCAATGTATGAAGTGTAAAATATTGTACTAAATCATTATATATAAATGATTATGGTGTGTTTAATCTTTTTTCATTAATTACTACATATTTTCTACACTCACAGTGTTTGCCAACTCGCTGTATAATCAACTTCAATAAGTTAAATCTATCATGCAATGCATTTTCTTCTAATTTTTTGTGATAAACTAATAGATAATTGACTAAATAAACATTCTCCAAAGTTTCAATAAAAATTTTCAAGTTTTTCTTACAATTTCCGTGGGTTTTATTCAATTCTTATCGATATCGATAATATCTCGATATTTCCATCGAAATTTTCATGTTTTTGGACTACCGATATTTCCAATATCATCGATATGTTAGACCTTGAGTAAAACCGATAGAATTCAGACTGTGCCGCATAAATAGGAGATTGAAGGTTATTACCCCTCTCAACATTCATGCCGCTCATGAACATGCCTTATCAACTTTTAATTCCTTTGATATTCTCTTTAAGAGCAGGGTTAAATTGTTCGATAAAATGCCTCAAATGCCTCAAACAGAATAGTAATACAAAAACAAGCAATCAAAAAATGCTTTCAGAGCTTCTTCTTCATGCCTCCATGGAGAAAATTCATGGATATGCTACCCCGTCGAAGGCTCCCCATCATTCATTTATCCCACACGTCAAGAATTAGCTTAATGGATACACTTAAAAAGTAGAAATTGCTCCATGGCCAACGGCGCCAATTTGACTATCTATAATGAACAATACAAATTTCCATCGTGATCACAAGTCTACATCTCCCCATTCGCCGCCCACATCTTTCTTCTTTGGTACAACCCCACACTCCTTTTTTCATTGCTTCTTTGAACACCTCACGATATCAAACTCAATACCTTTCTAAGCAGACAAAATGTTCAACTTTTGTTTTCAAAGACTCCAAATCCATAACGTCAAGTTTTCCCTTGTGAGCTAGTGAGAGGAAAAACCTTGTTCATCTTATGCCTAAGATTGATGTTTTGGACATGGGCATGAGATAAACACAAAAGATATTAACATGTGACCCCATTTGTTAACTAAATATATCTTACGAATTCATTAATAAATTACCAAACAAATCCATCAACAGTAATTCTCGGGGCACCATATCGTATCTCAACGGATTATAACGATATTTCATTTATTTGGATATCGATCCATTTTGCCAACTTTTTAATACAAAGTAATGCGATAAATAATATCACAATTATTTATCGGTTATAAATCAATAAAGTTTAAAATGGGTAATACATATGTAGATTAGGCTAGTTATCTAGGACATTGACTTCGCTTCTTTGCATTCGAGTTCGACCCTCTGCCTATAGATTAAATTAATTTTAAATAGTTTAGACTATCGTGGTAACGAAATTTATATGACACCAAAACAAATCTATAGATAGATTAGAAAACAAGTCCTAATTCTAGGGGCAGTAAATAGTATCCAAAATTATTGTATAATTTCCATACACAGTAAAGCGAAAATGGAAGAAAGTAATTGTGGGTGTGGATTAACTAAAGATTTGATTTGAACATAAAAGAGCAATGGAAAAAACAAGACAGGGAGCCATTAAATATCAGATGAGAGAGAGAGAGCGACCTGGCCTCAAATAAAAATCAAGCATTTACACTTGTGCTATATATATATGTAGAGATCTCTGCATGTTCCGTATTCAAGGACACCAAGCAAACGAAACGCAACCCCTCTCTCTTTCTCTCTGACTTCACACACCGATAACTCCCAAACCCTAAGGCGCCAACTCACTCTCTCTCTCTCTCTACAACTCTAGATCTCTTCCCCGCACCTCATTTTCTGGCAATGTGATCCTGACCCCAAACGCAGAACCACATTGTCGTTTTGATAACGCAGATGGCCTCGGCGTGCGTTAACAACATCGGCATGTCGCCGGAGAAGTTTCCGCCGGCGACGTACCCGTCGTACGGATGGCTGAGCCCTAGAATCTCATTTAGCCGCGAGTTTCCAGACGAAGACGCTTCGAAACTTGCCGGATCAAAGTCGTCGTCTCCGGCGAAGAACCTGCCTGCCGGTCCAGATCCGGAGACCTCCGCCGGCGAGTTTGAGTTCCGGCTCGAAGATCCGGTGGCCATGCTCCCCGCGGACGAGCTATTCTCCGGCGGGAAGCTCATGCCTCTCCAGTTCTCCTCGGTCAAAGCTACGGACCCGTCCTTGACGGAGATCAGAATGCCGGACACGGCCATGTACCACCGGAGACCTGAAATCTCCGGTGCCGACCCGTACCTGTTCTCTCCCAAGGCCCCCAGGTGTTCGAGTCGGTGGAGAGAGCTCTTGGGCCTAAAGAAGCTCTACCAGAACAGTAATGCCAACAGTCACGCGAAGAGCGAGGCTCAGAAAACGACGTCGTCGTCCTCGAGCACAAACGGGCCTAAATCTCTGAAGCATTTCCTTCACAGAAGCTCAAGGTCCCTGTCCTCTTCCTCTTCTTGCTCAGACGCTTCGCTGAGCTTGCCCCTGCTAAAAGACTCGGATTGCGAATCGGTCTCGATTTCGTCGCGCCTCTCTCTCTCGTCCTCCTCCTCGGGCCACGAGCACGAGGACTTGCCGCGACTCTCGCTGGATTCGGACAAACCGAACCTGAACCCGATCATTTCCATTCACCGAACCAACCCGAAACAGGCGCGGGTCCGGACGGTGAAGACTCGTGAAACGACGAAGCAGAGATCGGCGGCAGATCAGCCGAGGGTGGGCAGGAGCCCGATGAGGCGGCCGGTGGGGGAATCGGCTACAGTCGCGAGCAGGGGCGTATCGGTGGACTCGCCGAGAATGAACTCGTCTGGAAAAATTGTGTTTCAGAGCTTGGAGCGGAGCTCCAGTAGCCCGAGTAGCTTCAACGGTGGGCCCAGGCTGAAACACAGAGGCATGGAGCGGTCCTACTCGGCCAACGTCAGAGTGACGCCGGTTCTCAACGTTCCGGTCTGTTCGCTTCGCGGGTCGTCCAAGTCGGGGTCGGTTTTCGGGTTCGGGCAGCTGTTCTCCGCCCCGCAGAAGAAGGAAGGGAACAGCGCCGTTTCAGGCCACAACCGGAGCCAACACAGTCATTATAGTCACCATAGTCAAAGTAAGAACCGGAGTGACCGGACCTGAATCGGAAATCGGGTACTGTTTTTGACGGCGTCGTTTCGTTCCTCTGTTTACCGTTGTGTATGTAAATATGCGGCAGATCCAGATGTCTCTGTGGTTGTTGTCGTTTGTTATTTGTTAGGCTATGCGCTCTAATGGTAGAGGCTGTAGAGCTAAAACGTAATGTCGTTAGGTTTGTAGGACTTTGCTTCATCTTCTTCTTCTTCTTCACATCGAATCTGTCTGTCTGTGACCATCTCTGACTGTGACTGTGGGTGTTTGTTTAGCACGCGCTCCAGGAGCCCGTAGGACCTGCAATTAGGCTGTGCAACTGCAACAATCAACATGTTGAGCTTATCCATGTATTTTTTTTTTTAAATCTAATTTTTATTAAAGTGGCATTATTTTTGTGACTGGGAAGTGCGGAGTTTGGGAAATGATGCCAAGATTCAAACGGACGCGCCAGCTTTGATGAGTTTCTTATTTTTTGCATGTCAGTCAGGCTCCTTTTTGTTTTAGAGTTAATAATCTGATGATATTAATATTAGTATTAAGTAGCTCCTGTGGTGGCGTATTAATGGGTCGGTGGACCACATGTGAATGTGATCCAAAGATCTCCTATTATTGTTAGGCTTTATAGCCTTCAACAGTAGAACATATTACATGCAATTAGCATAAGGCTAGTTTTAAATAAGTACCTTCTACAGTTTTTTTGGGTACAAAGGACATTCTGCTTTATTTGAAGCTCAACATAAAAGAATATGATCGTTTGAAGCTGAACTATTAGGCCGGTTGGTCAGGACTGAGTTAGGTTAATTGATCAGGATTGGGTTAAGCTAGTTAGTCAGGCAATGAGTTTGCCTCCTTGCACTCAAATTTGAATTTTCTTTTCTATAAATTAAATTAATTTAAAGTAATTTAGACTATTGCTTCGTGAAGGAGATATGACTTAAATCCTCATTTGTATAAGCATGAGTCCCACTTGCATCACTTTACATTATCCAATGACCATCCTAGTATTCACGATCATAGACTCATCACGAAAATTATAAGATCTAATCGGCTATATAATTATCTATGAATCTCCCTCTATATGTGATTAGTTATGTGACGAGAGTGATAGACACATGATTGTGCATAGCCTGCCAAAAATCATAATTATTAATCGGTTACATACAACTATATTTGTGTATCTCCCTCTCGTTGAATGATGAGTCATGTAACGAGAGTGATAGACGTACAATTAGGCGAAATCATAGGCGTAATCGGTTGCATACAAATATGTGTATGTCCACATGGATCAAAGTTTTCTTTGCATTATTGGCCAAGAATTTTCCTTTTTTTGGACTTATTATATTGGAAATGGGTTAGAGAGAAATATCTTTTTATGCTAAGAAAATTTAAAAGAGTTCATATCCCAACTAAAAGTAGTATCAAAATGTTGCAAAGATAATACAATATTCTACAAGCTAAAACCCTAAAGAAATGAGGTCGTTTAAATTCTACGAAGTTTTGTAAGCATAAACTCTCATCATATATATAGCTTGCATTCCCATGGCATTGGCAGCCTAACAAGTAAGCCTTTCGCAAGATTAAAAGCTGAGGCTGGTCCTTTTCCAGTTAAAGGACATGACAGATCAGGGCGGTGATATAGCCTTAGCTTGGAATCTTTTTTGGGTTCAGAGGGTGGCTTTAGATCCCTCCCTCACCCAACCCTATTGAAATGCCTCTGAGTCTAGCTTTTTATTTTATCAGATATTCCCTGTTATTTTCTTCTGTGTTGTTGTTTGTTCCCGGATTTTTAGATTTTGAATGATGTGGGTGTTTGTTTGTTTGACCAGGAGGACTCGCCGGCCTTCTTGGGACCTATCTTTTCTGTCTCGTATGAGCTTTGCCTGCCTTCCTGCCTTCACTCTTGTGACAACTTGAAGTGGGTGCACCCCCACTTGCACTTCTTCATTATTGATTGGAACAAAATTTTCCACTGAAGAAGTTTTGGTTGCCAATTGAGATTAATCATCAACATTTAGGTTTTGTTTGTTCACATAATTGATTATTTAAGCTATATAATGACTCTTTTAAAGATAAAATTTTAGGGAAGTTGAGACTTAAAACCTAAAATGGTTTTGTCAACTAATCTAATTTACGTCTGTTAAAATAATAATTTTAAACATGTACAAGATTATGCAAAACTCTAAACTCCGAACTCGTATCTTGAATTTTCACGTTGGACACTTGTAAGGTGCCCACAAGCCCTACAAGGCCAATCTTATCTTTCTTGCCTAATTAGGGCCATGTACTCATCAACAGTAACCTTGTTAATTGGCAAATATTTTTGCAGTCTAGAATAGAATAGGCAGATATTTTCTCATTGGACTTGTGATGGCAAGATAAGTTCTTGTTTAGAAATTAAATGTGTAATTCAAATTGATCATTAACACCAACGACATCCATTCCCAATGTAGGGTTCTAAACCGATGGCCCATCCATTTTAGCAAACTCTGAATTTGGCCAAATCTTCATAATTGAACAAGTCCTTCCATCATGCCCATTTAATCCAGACAGGATGGGGTAGGTTGATGGCTTTGGGGATTAACTTGATGTTGATGAAAGCTGAAAAGTGCATTTGTCAAGTGATTTATCGTATAAATTTTACTTTTTAGTTATAAACCGACAGCCTATCATTCATATCTTTTTGGTGAAACAAAGGTACTGAAAATTTATCTTTCTTTTTTTGAGGATTGACAAATATCGCAAGAAGAGGCTGTGATATTGCAAAAGAAGAAAGGCTGGAAATGGGGAATCAAATAAAGAACGTGGTAATGGACAGTCATACCTCTGAGCAGATTCCCCGTCTCCCAATCCCCTTCCAAAGCCTATCACACTTTATCATATCGGAAAGTTGCATTGTCATATTGAAAAGTTAAAATACATAACAATGGGTGAATGATTTGGATTTAACGCCACAATGATATCCTAATATATGTAAGTTTTTCTCGTTGAGCAGAACTCTCTCTAAGGAGAAAAACTTTCATACAACGGAAATAAATTTTTTTATTATACCCGACCAATAACACGCAAAATAACTTTTTTAATTATAATTGCATTATTAGCTGAATATAGCAAAATAATGTTACAAAACAGTTTTCCTTCTCTAGAGAGAAGGGAAGTTTGTAGGGTAGGGTTGGGTAAGTTGTAGGGTAGGTTCTTTTGGGTTTGGCGGGGTGATGTGGCCCTCCAGGGAGGGCCAAAATTTGATGGTGGCTGACTTGGAAATATTCCTGTCCTTATCTCGGTTGCTCTAATAACATGACCTTAAGATTCACAACCCTATTCGTCTGTTCATACAATTTGGTACACAGTAGGTGTGGGGGCATGTGAACACAACTCGAGGTCACATCATCGTATCTACTCCACTTCACTTGAGGGGGTTGAGAGATGGATGGATGTGTTTTGTTATCGTATGATTAGTGTCCAATGTCCATGTATATATAATATATGGATTCCATACCCTTTTCCCTCTTTATCAGTTTTTATTTTTTTATTTTTTTATTTTTTTATTTTTATTTTTATCATTAGCACATGTAGTTGATAAACGAATTTAAATGTAAGGTGACGTGCATATCATCTTTACATTGAACTGACTTAACTTACATTTGTGATTATATTTTAAACTCGAAACAAATTATAAACATAATCTTTTTTATATACCAACATAATCCCTGGGCCCATATATAGTTCCTTTGTGTATGTATATATATAATCAAAATGTTGTCACCGTTAAATTTTTGAATAATCCAAAAATGCCATTGTTTCAGAAAAAACAATAAGTAAAAACACAAGCACTTTAATTTAAAAGGACAAGTATGCAAAACAACAGTAGATTTTTTTATTTTTTTTGAAAGGAAATGGTAATGCATTCAACTCAAATAGAACATTACATGGTAAGAACGAGCATGTTAACAGTAGTCTCGTTAAAACATTTCCGAGAAAAACTATAAGGAATAAAACTTCAAGATAGAAAAGAATATAACTCACGCTAATGACTAAACAGAAAAATCAATACCCCTATTACAAAATCAGACACTGTGAGACCAATCCTCTCTAACGCTATCTAACAGTCAGGGAGGTCCATTACCCGACCACAAACAAAACAATAGTATATTAAAATGCAAAACATTTAGAAAAAGGAAACAGGGTCAATGTTCAACAAAAGTTCACTAAGGATAAGGATTAGAGAAAAAGAAGGCTTTTGACACACGATGCATCGAATATTATGGCCTAACAAAAATCCTTTTGGCTTAACTTTCTGAAAAATCATACTCCACTATTTCTGCTTTTCTTCCTTTTCTGAACCAAATAGAAGTTTCTGGCATAAACTATACGCATAAGATAACAAGCTTTTTGAAAACAAAATTTCTGGCGGACAAGTTTTGGAACACAAGAGACAAGTAACTAATTTAATACACGGTGGAGAAAAGAAAGCTTGAACACTGTACAGTGCATGAGGTGATGTTATTTTCTTGCAGACAGGACAGGACTGCTGCTCTATTTTTAATATAAGTTTGTATTTTCCTGGCTGGATGATAAGACAAGTTCATGTTTAAACAATTCGATCACCAAAAAAAACAAAAACAAAAACATTATGTTTAAGCAGGATTTTGTTATGAACAGTTCATTAGCTTGGGACCAATATTGGTTAGGGGCACTCACACTACTAGGAGAGAAACTTATATGTATCGGGGATATTACCGTGACGCTATCCTGAATCAATCATTCATTGTCCTATATTTTAACTTTTGGATATGATTACTAGTGGAACTACTCCAATGGCTTAGGTGGGTTATAGCACAGTGAAGTTTTGGGGAAAAAAAAAAAAATCAAGTTGTTTTAAATATAGCCCACTATTTATTAATCTATTAAAATTCAAAAAAGTCTAATTATTTATCAATTTAGTTGTAGGGTAACAATAAAAATACACATTGCAATAACAAAAATTTCAGTTCTCTCAAGGATTGCATGATACAACTTGAATAGGTACACTTTTAATTATATTGTTGAAGTATTTTTTCGTCGCATTTAATATGTATTTGTTTTATGTTAAAATTTATTGAAAATTAGTCAATTAAGTTATGAACTAGTGTGATTTAATGTATACCTTTACTTATAAAACGACTATAGAAATGGTAAGTACCAAAAAAAATAAAAATTGATCATTAGATTTTAAGCTAACAACTTTAGCTAGCCCAACTGTTAAAAAATTCATAATTCCGCCATTATATATAATAATGCGTAGTAAGTTTGGCATACTACCACAATGACATCACCGTTATATTTAAGTTCTCCTCAAACTAGAGATGGGCAGTCCTACAAATGGTGGACTCTTTAGGTGTCTATATACTTATTACAACTTTTTGGATGAGGTAAATGGTCAATAATTCACATCCCATTTGGCTTAGCTTAATTAAAGGTGCCCTCAGCCCTAAGGCCAGGGTAGCTCTATAGTCTTAATAATGCTCAAAATCCAATCTAAACTTCATTCAAACCAACCAATCCAACTTGGTCGATCGGTTTTGATAACTTTGGCGAGCTCGATTGAATTTGAATTTTTTATTTAATGAGCATTAAATCAGATTCATTTTACTAAAAGACATCAAGTTGTGTTGTATCCTTGAACAGTTTTAAGGGGAGAGATGCAAGTTATTAGGAGGAACTTTTACTAGGTTATGTACGATTTGACTATAAAATCGAAGTTAACTAGAGTGATTAAGGGTGGTGAGCAAAAATGCTCTCGCTAACTAGCTCGGCGGATGGTTGTCAATGTTACGTGTCATCAGCTGATTGGGAATGAAATCAACCCCTACAAATGCCTTGTTGGAGCTATTCTTCAACTTGTCCAATTGTTTTCATAGGGGTTGATGCTTAGCCAAACAAGGGCTAGTAGAGGCAAAATACTTACCAACCAGCTTGCTTCACGAGGTATTGACCTTCTTGAAACACTCGAGTCGATTGCTATAGGTCGGATAATTCGTTCTCAAAGAAAGCCAAAGAATGAATCCAACTGCTTTCTCATATTTTATTGACAACTCCTTTGATATTATTTATGCTCTCTCCTTTTCATGTTTGATAAAATGTTATCATTCTGTCATGCTTTGTCTCTGCAACACAAAAAAAATGTCACATGCCCTATAATCTTGAAATATTGTTTGTTTTTTGTTTTGGTATCCAACCAAAAAAAAAAAACAAGAAGAAGAAGATGGCGGCATTCAGAACTATTAACAATGCATACTTTATTCACCATTATTATTTTTTTATTGATTAAAACTTTTTGGTAGTGTCATATTCTTGAAACAGGATTTGAAGTAATGATTTGTATCTGTGAGACTGATCACACTCCCAAAGGGAGCAGGAGCCTTACACAGGCCAACAAAAGGTGTGCCTGGAAGTGCTGTTGTTTGGTAATTTATTTTTTTTTCTCAACGAAGAAAAAGAACCCACATTATTATTTTTTTTTATTATTTTTTTTCTGGTATAAAAAAATGTGTTCAGATAAGGAGGCTTTTGATGATGAAGTCAGAGAGTACAGATAAAGTGAAGAGGCTAGTGAGGAAGGGGGTGGGGACTGAGGATCACCCTTGGCCTTGTAGTCAAGTTGGGGCCATTGGGAAAGCTATTGAAGCCAACTTTGAGAGGGAGAGAAAGCGAAGAAATTGTCCTAAAAAAGGGCCAAATGCAAATGGGATGATTAATTTTTTTAATGTTTTGGTCAGAAAGGAATCATTTTTTCGAAATCAAACAAATTGCAGCAATAGTTATAGTTACATAACATGATAAATTTGTAATAGTTTTTGTGTAACTTTTTCTTTTTCTGGCATGATGCCTGAGGACAAAAATTTCAGTGTTTCATTCCTGATCAGTTCATCATGGATTATGGGACTTTTTTTACTTTATTTTATCAGATCTTGGAAGAAGCCCTCAATTTCTAAAGTCCCCATAAATTTGCTGAAAAGGATAACAATGAGCTCCATTTTGGATCATGATTCCCTCCACCACCCTCATAATGTGCTACACTGCTATGTTAAGGAAGAGATCAAAATTGTAGGCATGCTCCCTCAATTATTTTGTAAGAATTTTGTTATTGTCAGTCACACGTAAAAACGTGCTTAGATCTTTATTGTAAATGAACATGAACTTTTACCGTATAATTCACATACATTCATGATTCGTAATTGCACACGCCAAACTAATAGTAACATACCTCAATTTATAAGGCAATTCATAGTCATTCCTAATATGTTTAGCAAGTTCAATGCCTAAAAGGCTAAACTCCATTAAATGCCTTAGAACAAATTCCCTCTAGCTAGGTGTACCCCACAAAGGAGGGGGTGCACTGTTTAGTACCTGAAGCTTACCCCAATACCCAATTGGTGTCAAATTGTATCGTGTGTATCTACATGCATGATGGATGATGGATGGATGGCTTTGATGGCTTGATGGCTTGATGAGTGATGATTGATGCATTGCATTTAGTTATGTGTGTGTGCTGGATTTTTCTGATTCTGCAATCTGCTGTACTGCTGGGTAGGGAAAGCTGCAGTAGCTGTTTTGACTGTATTGGGGGAAGAAGATGAGAGAGAGAGAGAGAGAGAGAGAGAGAGAGAGAGAGAGAGAGAGAAGGGGTAGGGCTTAAAGCTCAGGGGGTCTCAGCGCCTCACAGATGCCCTCTTGGCCCTCCCTGCTGTCCAAGTCAGGCTTACCCCACCAGCAAGCCATTCATGTCTAAGCGTGGCTTGAGAGGATTGATTTGAACCCTTTTGTTTTCAAGTGTGAAAAGTAACAATACCTCCACTGTTGATGCTGTCATTTTCCCCTGATTTATCACGTGATTTTTACCACCATTTACACAAAAACCAGAAGCTTTTTCTCTTCACCCTGCAAAATTATTATTTTTTCCCCTCTTCAAATTGTACACCAAGTTATATTCTTTGCCATATTAGGCAATATCCTTGTCTTGTTTTTGCCCTTCCCTTCCCTGTTCTGCTTTTACTTTTTTTATCATCCAATTACTGCTGTTCTTGAAAATTTTGATATCAAAGAGATAGAGGGGTGAAAAAACGTTTTTACTACTGTATAATAATGTCAGACAAACGAATATCAAGGTCTACTGTCTTGGAAAATATGGTAAGATATGCTAAGGTCGTATTGAACACATTTCTTTGGCCCCTTCTTGTTCCAATAAAGATAAATTAGAGTGTGATATTTTCCATATAGTATTTTCATTACCTTTTCTCCGTTGATATCATTATAGACTTGTAAAGGTAAGGTTTGAAGCCTGGGAATGAATTGGCCAGACCTCTAGGGTGCAGAAAAAAATGGTATGAAACGAGAATATTACTGTTTTGCTATCCCTAATTAATCACATATTGATACGTGAAAAATTTATCATGCGTAGCTGTGAAGACCCGTATTTTAAACGGATAAAAGAAGATACTTATAATTTGGATAAACTTGGACGATATTATCTTTTTAAGATATTTATCTTTTGGATAAACTTGGATGATCTTATCTTCTTAGGATATTTATCTTTTGGATAAACTTGAATGTTCTTATCCTTTTAATATTGAAGTTTATTTTATCCCTATAACCACTATAAATAGGAGCGTAACTTTATAGTTTCAAAACATGAGAAATTAGAAAGAAATTTAGAGAGAAGAAGAATTGTTAAGAAAAAGGGTGGGAGACCGAGTTTGTGGATATAGTGGAAAATTGGGAAAACACCTTATATTTCTAGCAAAAGCTTTGGTGTCGAGGTAGGGGGTTTCTTGAGACCTTTACGGAGATTGATATAATTAAATTTCGTGAGCTCTATATTATGTGTGATATTATAATGGATGTTCTTGATATTACAGTTTGATTAATGTTCCTGGTATTGGGTGTTTACATACTCTTAACTATTTGAACAATGTTGGCATAATTATATATGCATTGGTGCTATTTTAAATGGTTGTAAGATATATAGGATATGCGAAAGGCATAATTATATCATGTCATGGAAATGGGTTGGAGTTGTTGGATTGAGAAAATAATGATGGAAAAGAGGGTAATGGAAATAGTCTTTTGTGTAGTTGAGTCTAACTCTTGGCAGGTATTAGGTCTCATGGATCCCACAGCGCACATGATTTTTATTGAGTGATTCGGGACTGGCAACAGGGAGTTAGACAAGATAACTAACAAAAAGGGAATTATGGGATGATTGAAATGGGTGTTAGTTCATATAAATGGGCATTCAGGACCAAGTGGTATAAGCATGGTATGAGACGTGCTGGTCTGCTTGTCCAGTTATATGAATTAACGGGAGTAGATAAAGAGCATTCATTCATGTATTATTATTAATGTGATATTTGGTTGTGCGATTGCATGTCACTTAACTTAGTTATATCAATATACTGTGGTAAGGTCTCATGTCCCTACTGAGCGGTGGTTGCTCATCCTTCATCCTGTTTAATCTTTCAGATGAATTAGTAGGCAAGACAAAGACTAAACCAGTTGAGACTGAATTAGATGAGAGCAATAGAGCTTTATTTATTTCCTGTAAAGTTGTAAGATTTTGGAGTTATTTTTATAAGAGAAGTTTATTTTAAACCCATATTTCGGCTTCTTTTTATTTTATTTTATTTTCTCACGCATCGAACGTGGGGTTTCCACCAACCCCCAGGTCCGGGGTGTGAAAATGGCATGCTGTGATTGATCAAGGATAACAAAATAGTGCTATCCATGTTTCATACAAATATTTCTCCTAGAGATGGGCTTAGGGCTAAATCGAGAACCCACATCCCACCCAAACTTCATTTTTCAAAACCACTTAAGAAACTGGCTCATTATACCTCATTGTGTAGAGGGGTTCATATAGTTACTTGTGGCCCAAGAGGCACTTTGAAGGCATGGCATGATGATGATGATGATGATTATTTTTAATACAAGCGATGAAGGCCCTTTTCCACTTGAATGACCATTTGAAACCAACAATTTAGAGCCTATTATTATTTCAATTTTAGTTCTTAGTTTTCATTTTTTGTGCTAGAGTATAGAGGAAAATGAAAGTGAGAATAGGGGTGATGAGATTGAGAGTAAGGATGAGAAGGGAAGATGAAGAGGAGGAGTAACACAAGTGAAAACAATTTCAAATAAATTTAAGTTATTAGTTTGGTTTTCACTTTTGTTACTCTTCTCTCCCATTATCCCCTCTTATCTTTCCTCTCAATCCCATCTCCACTCTCATTCTCACTTATATTTTTTCAATTTTTTCTCTATACTCCAACACAAAAAATGAAAACTAAAAACTAAAAACTAAAATTGAAATGGTTATTAAACGGGCCCTTAATTAAACAGTGCATGTTGTTGTTGTTGTACAAAAACATTGTCGAGGACAACAAAGTTTTTAACCAAGCGTGTAAAACATTGAACACTAGTAATGTCACACAATTAGTAAGTTCAATTACAAGCGGTTATTGGTTGAAAATATATGGTAACTTAAGTAAGTTGAAGAAACTCTCATCTTTAAAATCAAGAGAAATTAATTTTTTTAAAAACGTATTTATGAGGTACTAGGGCGTTTTCAAATTCCAAATGACTTGGATCATTGCAAACCTTTATAAATAAAAAAAACTCTTAAACTCAACTCCATCAAAGAATTCTTTGCCTTTGCCCAAGAAAACAAAAACTAACTCGTAGCAAAAAGCACTATGGCCGCACTAAATATGTTCTCGATGTTGGCCATTTTGCTTTTGGCGAGCCCATCAAGAATGATTTTCACAAGTTTCGCAATTCCAACTTTAGAGGAATCTAATTTGAAAACCTTGGATGAATGTAAAAAACATATATCCAATAATTGCGCTCGGGAAGTTGGTGGAAGCATTTTTGAAGGTGGGATTGTAACTGATGGTTGTTGTTATGAACTTGTGTCCGTAGGCAAAACTTGTCATGATCTGTTCTTCAACTCTGTTCTTACCTCCAAACCCATTGTCGACAAATCTAGAGCTTTAGCAGAGAGTACACAAGTTTGGGACAAATGTGTTGAAATTATAGTTTCTCCCGCACCTTCTATCGCAATTCCAACCTCAAAGGCATTAAATTCAGAGACCTTGGTTGAATGCAAACATATCTCCATTAATTGCGCTTGGCAAGTAGGCGGAAATATTTTTGAAGGTGGAACGGTAACAAGTGATTGTTGCGATGATCTTCTATTTGTAGGAAAAAACATGCCATGATATGTTCTTCAACTGCTCTTTTGTCAAAACTAAATGTCGACAATCCTAGAGCTTTGGCAAAGAGTACATAACTTTGAAACTGATGTTTTGAAATTATCACTTACATCTTCTATTTTATAATCGAGAACTAAAGTGATCATAAATTTTGTATGAGATATATGTCATGATAAAGTAACATTTTGATTTGATACATGATTTTGATTTTCTAGCATCTGTATTTTATGTGTGAGTTTAATATGCTATCGCCCCTTTCAATAGAAAAGGTCCTCAAAAACATGTTGTTCCTTACGACGAGTTCCATTTTATTGGTTAATTTACTTTCTCATTTTTGTTTTGAGATTTGCCGAACACAGGATTCTCTGTTTGATTTTTTTCTCTGCTTTGATATGCTTGACTTCTATGAATCTCACTGACATACTTCAACTTCATCCAAAATATAGTCTAGTGATGCTTCAAAGTATGGGCCTAGGGTCTGGGCTAATTGCCCCAACCAGGTACAATCTAGATGATAAACAAGCCTGCCCGAGCACAATCCAAAACCCCAACAGACACATTTAAACAGATGTTACGTCTTTGGGCAGGGAAGTACGTTTCTGGTTGGCAGCTTCGCAGCAATGCACAAACTGGTCAATTGATTGTATTGCAAACCCCATTGGCAAAAACTATCACCTGTTTCTGAATTCATCTTGTCCTTTGGGTTCATGTTGTCAAAATCATCATATTTCAGATTACAAAATATGAGTGTCCGTATGTTCTTCAAATCATCTGGTTTCAGATTGGAACTATCTTTTTACTTGTGTACATTAAGAAAAAAAATCCAAGAAAATGTAAGCAGGGATTAAGTAACAGAATGCTTATGGTTGAAAGAAGCAAGCTGTGTCGCAAGACCTGTTTTTGAAATCAATTTGGCCCAAGTTTTTACGAAATGCCCAGCCACAAAAACTAAACCAATTGATTCAAGTTTAAATCTGGACATCAGATACCTATGGGCCAAAATACAACACAAAAAACAATTGATTTTTTGTTTTTAAAAACAGCAGGGCTGCTGCAAGAGAGAGATCAGATGGTAGTGCATGTAATTTGATTAGAATAGGTCATCAAAATCAGATTCTGATTTTCAGGATGATTCAATGGATTATCATCATCACACCTCCCCTCTTGCTCCTTCCCAAGATTCAACAATTTGCATTCAAAATTTCACCAAAAGAAAATTGAGAGAGAGAGAGAGAGAGAGAGAGAGAGAGAGAAAACAGAGGAATCAGAAAGAGAGTCAATCACCATCAAGCATCAAAAATTGGATGATGCTTGTAAGACTGGGGCGACAAAACTTCTCATCACTTTCCTCACATTACAACGTTACCCTAAACCCTAAACACTATTATCATTCAATCTAACTACACACATACAGAAGCACACGGAGAAGATGAGAAAAGAGACCATCTTTTATAGGCTCAGATTAGGGTTTGGGTTCTTTTCTTCTTTTAAATAGTGGACCATCTTTTAAGGCCCAAACATTTTTCTACTACGGGCTTTACTGAAGCAATAAGCAATTATACTAAATTTCCTGCCACCGTTGTTTTATGAGAAAGTCTTGAGTGAGGCGGTCGGCCCACATCACCCGCACAACCGTTTTCACAAGTAAACGAGAGTTTGTATTGGAAGTTGGAGTCTCATTCAAGCCCATGCTACTCCTACCCTAATGCAGGGAGAAATTTTTATATGTTCATGATACACCACGTGGCTGGTGTACCATTTAATAAACATAGGACATGTGGAGTTTTGTCCAACTTCTTACTTTTCTTTTTATAACATGTGACGGGCTGCATTGGAAATATTCCGTATGTCCTCTATCTATTGGATGGTACACTAACCACGTGGTGTACCAGGACCAACCATTAAGGTTCGACCTGCTTATAAGAGCAGTTGTACAAATGACGTGGTCCGACCCTCAACCAAGACATTCCCCTATAATCCACTTTGTGTTAAATCAAATGTTGCATTCTTAGAAATTAACATGTGACACCACCCTTAGTTAAGGTGTGTACTGTTTATTTTATTTCTTATGAAATGTTGGTTCAATTGTTAAACTATTTCAAAGGCGGAAAGGGAAAAATATAAGTGGACGAAAAATTACTCAAGCGGATCTCGTTGCTCAAATCATATACATTGTCATGAACAAAAATGTGACCTTATTAGAAATAGTTTTTATTTTATAAAATTTACGGTAAAATGAGTGAATCCACATATCATTGTGATGAGACAGGAATACGTGAATTTTGGTCAAAACATAGAGATAACTCTTATGTGGGAATGCTTTTATCTTTTAAACCTAGGATGAAGTAAACAAATCTCGTATCTGAATCAAATCAATTGATAGAGGGGACAGTGCCAACGTAGCGAGCTTCCATTGCTACCTATACAACAAACTACCACCATTCAACCTATTGAAACCTAGATATATACCCACTCAATGTTCAAGCCACAGCCCACCATCCTAACCTAATAATCACCTTCGTCACTATGCCGAAACTCTGAACTCACGCTCTACTTCCAGGTCATGTGTATGTTCCAATCGATAGGGCATCCATGTGGGGTTTCAGACAGCTCATCTAGCTTCCTCCCAAGATCGAAAAATTCTTATTCAAGTAGTTGACAGAGGTAAAACTCTAAGGTTGCCCCGTGCAGTCCCAATACTATGCTTGATCCTTTCTGGAGATAACTGGAATTAAGATGAAAACCATAAAAAACAGTTAGTGCTTCATAAACTGAGATATGGACTAAGATACAAGTACATTACTTCCTTTATAAGTCAGTCTGCAGCCCTAAAAAACAATAACATAAACTAATCTTTTACTAAATTACATCAGTTCTTTCAAGAGGTATAGTTTGAGCTGTCTGGCAGTCAACATAATATATTTGTCACCGTTCACCTATTCCAGTGTTTACCTAGAACTCATTGATGATTCTTGGCATACAACACGAATTTGTGTTCAGAATTCTACATTTATAGTTTCTAGAAGAAATGTGTAGTACCTTCAAGACAAAACTATATTACTGTAGCCCTGAATGTTCTGTGGTTGCCTTATCTGCACATCAGGTATAACCTTTCCAGTCAGTCACAATCATAAGTAGAGCTTCGACCAAGAAAAAAAAATAGAAAAGAAAAAGAAATCATAAGTAGAGCAAGGTTACAAATTTTGAAGCATAAGCCTAATATTTACTATTTGAAAGGTATTTCTCCACCCATGGTTCAAATGTCATATATCCCATTAGATCTTCCTACTAATAGTTTCATGCAAAGTTTTCTATACAAACAACACAGATACAAACGCACACAAAAGAGTTATGTACTTAGTTTAACAACGATTTTTGGTAATGTCAAGCCAAAACATTAATTTCTTAAAGAGATTGAATTCACAAACTCCTCCCAGTGGGAACTTTATTAGGAACTTTGCCGTCAGACGGTCAGACGGTCAGATGCAAACTAAGTATACAGATTAAGCTATTAAAGTGAGAAATCAAGAATGTAACTTTGTTCTTCTAACATACACTGACATGGCTTTTAACTATAAATAGCAACCAGAAAGTAGCAAATTACTTCCAATCACCATTTATTTAATCAAGTACAAATTGAGAGAAGCACAGATTGGTGAGACCTATATCTCTTTTGTTCCTTTTTATAAGTAATTTGAACGACCCATGTCAAAACCAGGTTCCGAAGTTGGAAGTTGTACTAGTAGAAATATGAACCTGAAATCAAACCAATCAACTTGCCTAAATAATTTCTTAATCTAACTATCTAGCGAGATCATTCATTACCGTTAGCTAGATCACAGAAGTTGCTTTTTCTACTTCCATTACCACTCAATTATCTCATCTTGCTCATTTCAAGTAGACACACAGACAAAATTTGCTAAACAAAAACCAAAATTTTGTACCATAAAGCATGGCCTCCTAGATAAGTTGAAACTCTTAGGTTCCCACTGCAAGGAAAGAGAACAACAAGACTTGCCACTTGTGTGCCTAAAATTCACATGTTAAGTGCTGCAAAACTCAAGTGAGGACTTGAAGAAACTCGTAAAAAACAACATGCGGCATTGTCAAACCATAACCAAAATATTAGTCTTATATATACCATGTTGTTGTTGCTGTTGATGTTGGTGTGATACGCCAACAGACAGCATGCGGTCTATATTGTCAAGACGGCGCTGTACTGACTTCAAAACCGAATTCAACGACGAAACTCTCTTTCGAACGACAGAAATCTTGGCCGCGTGCTGCATTATGAACGGCAGCGGCGCATCTTCTAGCAACTTATCAAGTTCTGCCCACAATATTTTTCATTTTTAAATTTAATGCAAAAATAACAAAAAATATATAATTAAATTACCAAAATTTTTTAAAATATAAAAAGAAAAAAAAAATCAGTTTGGTTACCGCGGGTAAGGCGATCGAGCGATTGAGAGAGGTGGTCTTGGCTTGTGGAGGTTTGCTGAGCTTTTGAATCGAACTCTTTAATGACGGTCGTGAGCATCGAAGATAGTGCTTTTGCCAGAGCCTCCGATTGCAATCTCTGGCTTTCGTTCTCACTCTGATTCTCTGTCTCGTGCACACTCACACTCTTCTCCTCTGAAGATGACTCGAACTGGGTTTCCTTGCTTTCCATTTGATCAGCTTCAGTGAGTTTGATTGACTGATTTTCTGCCTCACTTCAAGTTTTCTCGCCTACCAAACAGAAGATGGAGAGTTGGGATAGTTGATGTTTGGGTTTTGGGCCTCCAACAATTAATGGGTGTGTGGGCTTTCTGGGAGCCCAGGCCCATGTCAATATATACAAGTAGCCGCACAGCGATTAGGGTTCAGACTCATTAAAAACCCTGTGGTATCTTCTGGAGGCGTCGGGGTCATCGTTTTGGAGACACAGTAGCAGCATTTCTCAGCGAGGATGAGGGCCAAGGTAAGTTTTTTCATTTTCAATTCCCATTTCTTATCTCTGTTTTTTGAACTTTGAATGTGATGGTTCTCTTTGTATTTGGCCTTCAATGGAAAAATTGTTTCAAATCTGTTGATGAATGTTCTGTTATGGGATGTTTTGATTGAATTGTGTTGTTGTTGTTGTTGGTGGCATTCTTTCAGTGGAAGAAGAAGCGCATGAGGAGGTTGAAGAGGAAGCGCCGAAAGATGAGACAGAGATCAAAGTAGGCAGCTTGTTGCTCCTTCATCTGCAACACCTTCTACCCATGTGAAGTTTTGTAGAGTGGAGGATGACTTGAGTATCTGTGTTTAAGTTTTCATAGTTTTGGGATTATAATTATGTGGATGTTAAGTGTTTTATCAAGTTTTACTCCGCATTTAATTGCATAATTAAGTATGGATGTGTTTATGCAAGTTTATTGATTGTGTTTTATGATGCAATGGGCATTTCAATTGATAATTTTTGATAATGTATGCATCTGTCATATTAGATGTCAAAGTTTAGATCTTTTGTAGCCTTGTTCTGCTCTGCTTGTGGCCCTGCATTTTTCTGTGCCCATCATAGAATCAACCCAATCTTATGTTAGGCTTTAGATTTTAGACTTTTGAACCAATTATACGAGTTATTTAGAGTTTAGACCCCCATAACCAAGATCCTCAGGAAGCTTTAATTCATTGGCCAAACGCAGAACCTGTCACTGGCCTGTTTTCATCACTCTTTGCAGGGCATTAATGTTTTCCATGCATCGAATGCAAACTCTGGTGATGCTGCATAGAAAGTCTTTCCATTGTGTTTTCGCCTCACAATGGCTTTCCTCTATCACTAGTCACCTTTCGCAGCAGAAATGGTTTGGTTCATGAGGCAAACATTATTATCATCACAAAGAATCCAAGTATTTTTATGAAATTCTAGATTTGCAAACCCTGTTTGTTTGTGTTCAAATGGTCAGTATCAGGTGGTGTGGTATTAGGGTTGGTCGTATATCCGACTAGCCTGAATTCAGCTCAATTTTTGGGCAACTCCGCCAAGAATATTTGATAGCTTGAGCAAAAATGGGACATGATTTTATCATCTGAATTATGTGTAGGGCAGGCATGAACAGAGAAATCTTTGACCCGAGCAATTCTGTTTTATGTATTAGTATTTACCTTGAAAAGTACTATATGCTTACCTTTAATACGCATCTCAAGGAGGCCTTTGAAACCACGCATTAATCTCGAAGTACAAGTTTCCTTCTGGTGCGCACATCCCTCTTAAACATGGATGAGTCCTAACATTTCCCATATGTGTATTTCTCTCCTGAAGCGATTGTAATCGTGAAGATTTCTGAAGCTAGCAACAAAACGAGGAAAAGTTCGAAACCAATCTGAGTTTTGTTATTCATATGTTGACACTAACGTGTTTCAGACCAAAAAATGATACATGTATTTTGAGTAAGTGACTAGCAATGAACACAAAAAAAGAACGGCGTTTACATCAGTTTAAGGAAGAAGCTGAACCACCAAATCTGAAAACAAATTGTTAAGACTTAATTTACAGAACAAAATTGAAATACAAGTTCTCTCCAAATAAAGTAATGGTATAGAGCAAAGCTTCTGTCTTGAACTTGTTCTTTGCCCAGTTCCGAAGTCTGAATATATCAATATTCAAAGGAGGGCCTTTTCTATCCATTTCCCCCCCCTTCCCTCATCGATCCGTCCGTCTACAAAACAAATGATTGAACAGCCTTCTCGAACTGAGTTGCTAAAACTTCTTGGTCCTAGAAATGACTTGGTCTTTAATCTTGCTTGCTATTGCTCTCCTTTAATAGCATTTCTTTTTGTTGACCCCCGTATTTCTATACTGGTAAATCCTCAAAGTCATACTGCATAACAAGTCTTTCCACTGTATTCGGACTCATAACATGTCTCAGGTGCAACTCTTTCAAAACTTTGGCTGCCAGCTCCAGTTCTCCTTCATGTGCAATCCCTTCCACGAGAATGGTATAGGTCATTTCATTAGGCATACGCCCTTTCTCGATCATCATCTCGAAAACCTGCAAGGACAAATCTGTTCTTCGAGATTTGCAGAAGCCAAGTACAAGGGCATTGAAATTGTCGGTATCAGGCCTAATGTTGTTTTCTTCCATTACCTTGAAAATCTCCATGGCCTCATCTAGCATACCCTCCAAACACAACCCTCTGATCAAGGATGAATACGTATAAGAATCTGGAGTGAAACCACGCTTGGTCATTTCATATAAAATCTGAAACGCTGGGAAGGTGTTCCCTTTCCTAGACAAGCTTGTAATTACATTTTTGTAGAACTCGTTGGTGGAGCACTTTTGTTTGTTAGCAAGGCTCTGAATTATAGAGAATGCCTCTTGCACCATCCCTTCCTCACAGAGCACGGCAATAGCATTGAATGTTCCCTCATTAGGATTACATCGCCGATGAATCATTTGGTCTAGACACTTAATCACACTATCCACCTTCCTCTCTTTGCAGAGATGAGCAATTATGGGATTGTAGCTGGCAGCAGTAGGCTTGAACCGACCTCTCACCATTTCATCCAAAACTTCAAGAGCATGTTCAGTTCTACCATGAAGTGCAAGTGAACCAATTAAGATATTATATGTAACTATGGAAGGAGACCGATCCTCACCTTCCATCTCAGACAGAAGCTCATTTGCCTCTTCCCACCTACCGTCATAACACAAGCTCCTCAGTACAATGTTATAACTCACAACATTCGGATCAAACCCCATCGAAGGCAAATTCCTGAAGAACCGCAAAGCCTCGTCAGTCCTACCTTCCTTGCACAACCCAGTTAACAAAACATTGTAACTGACCAAATTAGGCTTTCCACCTTTAGCAATTATCTCTTGCAGGAGCTTCATGGCTTCATTGACCCCTCTTTCCTTATAAGCAGCTTCAAGCAAGAAGGAGTAGGTATAAACATTTGGGACCAGCCCCTTCTGTATCAGTCTATCCAAAAGCTGCAAGCTTTGGTTCAAGTTTCCACGCACACAAAGCCCTCTAACAAGCGAATTATAGGTAATGGTATTGGTTGGATAGCCATACTCCTCCATTTTTTCAACCAACTGCATTGCATACCCAATATTACCTCTTTTACACAAATAATTCACCAAGAATGTATAAGAAGCTGCATCAGGTATAATGCCTGCAGAAACCATCATTTCAATCACCCTGACAGCTTTTCTCATCTTATTTGCCTTGCAAAGGTCATATAAGAGCTGAGTTGCTTGAGCCACATCAGGCTTTTGGCCCTTCCCTACCATAGACTCTAAGTGCAGAAAGGCATCAATTAGTCTGACTTCCCTACTTCTTCTGTTATTCTTGGCAGCCCTCCAGTTGGGTAAGGTGAAAACAGTGTCCTTTGGAGAAATGGTGATCTGGGTAGTTGCCAAAACTCTAGAAAATCCCTTGCTGAGCGAAAGTGGTTGGAGATTCCTGATGTGGGAAAAGAACCTACAACTGTTTCTAGTACTTTCTGGTGATGGGTGTGCAATAGGATACACTGAATTTACAAGAACTGCCATGGACAGAGATAAATAGTTCTTTTGCTACTGAAGCCTAATCAAATATACTCTCCACAAAATATGAAATTCTGAATACAAGCCTCTATTCACTTCTCTTTGCACAGAGAACAACAATCAAATATCTGGGTTGGCTAAATTTTCATCACACAAACCTAACCAAATGGATAAACAGTATTTTTCAGCAGGAACAAGGATAACGCAGATTGAAGAAGATGGAACCAAAGAATTGAATCATAGATATATTCTTAACATGAAGTAATCAAGAAACTCATAGATAAGGAAAAGAGGGACAGAAAAGAATCAACATACACTGGATATCACCTGTTGGGTTTTTTCAAGAATAATTGGTTGGTCCATTTGCTTTCTCACCCCTAAAGAAAGAGTTCCTCTTTTTCCTTTTCTAATCTGGTAATTGGTAAAATCAGAGCAAACGAAAAAACAAAATCTAGTAAAGTTCACACTCTTTGCTAAATATTTTACAACTGAATTTGGCTTCTCTCTCCATTTTCCACTGTCACCACCAGTCCACTACCATATTTTGTTATCCAATACGGTTACTTATATCCACACCACACGCTTTGGACCAGCTTCTGAGATACGCTCTCTTGTTTTTGGATGGGCTTGGCTTGCGTGATTCAAATTTAAGCGGACCAACGGGCTCTTTATCTTTTTTTTTTTGTTTTTTTTCTTCGTGCAAGCGGGGGTCATTTTTTTTGAGTTCCACCATGAAATTGGTGAAATTCAAGTTTGTTTCTGGTTTTCAATAAAAGGAAAAAATTTTCTTTTTGATTGTTTGGGATGATATTCTTCTATAAGACGAGTTTGGGATGATATTCTTCTATAAGACGAGTGTGACAATTAAGTCATGTCGTATTTATCGTATTGTGTTTGAGTTGATTCACTTGTTTTGTTGATAAACAATAACGTGAGTTTCGAACTTGATACATCTTCTCACAAAGTGGATTATACCAAGAAATGGATTATATCAAGAAATGGAGACATTCCCAAAAACAAGGATCATTTTCTTCTACCAACACAAGCATGATTATCTTGTCGGAATTGAATGATTCGTGCATACACTAATCCGACATCATTACATTTGTGTTAGAAGAACATGTCATTTGCAGATCCGTATCAAGTTTTGAATAATCTTGACCCGCCAACACAGTTAATGATTAATTTAATTCACTAACCTTATGTTGGCTTCTAGTGGTGCTGAAAATTTTCAGTCTTACTTATAAGTCAGTCCACACATCAATCCACGCCCTTTGGCGTTTAGAGCTTAGGATGGCATTGCTCCAATTGATTTACATCATTCAACACAGTAACCTGGACACTGAAAATCACCAAAAATCTCTGCAAGAACAATCTCCATCTTTGAAATGGTGAAACCTCAACGAATCTCGGACTATAATCTGCACACCAACAATCTTGCCCATAAACTTGATGGCATTATGGCAGTCCCCACATATCCTCAAGTTCTTAAATACCCGAATTGTTGATTCACCATTCAAATTGAGTATCCCAAAAGCAACAGCAAGCTTCTCACTGTGGTTGCAAAGGATCCCCACTTTCTCCTCTTGATCCACATCTTGCAGAACAAAATCTGTGTTGGGCACATACCCTGCCAATCTCATCTTCTCACCCATCTCAACCAAAAACTTGTACATCTCCTCACTACGTTCATTGCTCCTGTCACCAGCAACAAAAGAGTAGACTCTATTTCTCAGCTGAACCCAAGAACAACCTGGTGTTTTTGTCACTCCTCTGTCTCTCATCAACTTCCTAGTTTCTGAAGCTTCTTCCCATCTTTTGGCAGTAACTAAAATGTTGGACAATAATACATAGTTACCAGGGTTATCGGGTTCAATCTCAAACAGCCTGTTTGCTGCAATTTTTGCTAAGTCCACATTTTTATGCACTCTACAGGCACCAAGCAATGCTCCCCAAGCACCAGGTGTAGGTTCCATTGGCATTCTCTGTATGAACTGATATGCCTCTTCTAGGTGACCGGCACGGCTAAGTACATCAACCATGCAGGAATAATGATCTGCATCGGGTTCTACTGAGTGATCCCTCCTCATTGAATCAAAAACCATGATGCCTTCGTCAACTAGCCGCGAATGGCTACAACCACACAAAACACCAGTAAAAGTAACAGAGTTTGGCTTCACCCTGGAGTCTAACATTTTTCTGAACAGCAGCAAGGCTTCTTCTCCATTCCCATGCATCGAGTTTGCAATGATCATTGTATTCCAAGCAACTGTATCCCTTCTTGGCATCATATCAAAGACCCTCCTCGAAAGTTCCAACTCACCACATTTTGCATACATGAAAACTAGAGCTGTTGTGGTTGCCAAGTCCTCCATCAAACAATTTCTAAAGATGTAACTATGAACCTCTTTGCCTGCTCTCAAGCTCTCCAAATCTTTGCAAGCTGGTAACAAGCTAGTAATTGTTATCTGATTGGGCTTAAATCCTGATTCTTGCATTTGTCCAAGCATTTTCAGTGCCTGTTCAGTTTGCCCATTATTCAGGCACCCACCAATAACAGCATTCCAAGAAGCACCATCCAATTTAACGCCTTCCCTTCTCATCCTACAAAACAGAGCTATACCCTTTTCACAATCTCTATTCGAGAAATACGCTGTTAGAAGTACATTCCAGGACACAACATCTCGTTGAGGCATCATATCAAACACCATTTGAGCTTGTTTAATGCTCAGACAACTAGCATAGATGTTGACAAGTGCGCTGCTAACAAATACATTCTCTTCCATTGCATGTTTGACCACAAACCCATGAATCTCTCTGCCCAAATTCACATCTTTCAATTCTGAGCAAGCAGGCAGGATTGAAGACACAGTCACCGCATTGGGTCTCACTCCATTCAAACCCATCTCCCTAAAAGCCACCAAACCTTCTCTAGGCAGCCCACAGTTTACATAACAAGAACACAAAGACGTCCATGAAACCACATCTTTGGCCGGCATGTCATCAAAAACCTGCCTTGCCCCATCAACATATTTACATTTTCCAAACATATCAACCATGGCATTACCCAAAGCGATATCTGAATGAAACCCAAATCGAATTGCTTCATCATGAAGTTCTTTAGCATCTCTGAGATCACCCAAAGACGCGCAGGCCTTAGCAACCGAGAGAAGAAGAAGATTATCGGGAACAATGTGCCGACCTCTCAATGAAGTGTAAAGCTTTATAGATTCCTTTGGAAACCCATGTCGCGTGTGGCCTGAAATTAGCACGGTCCATGCACGGAGGTCTGGATGGGGAATTTGGTCGAACAAGTGACGGGCACGTTGTAAATCGCCGGAATTGCAGCAAATTTTCAAGAACCGAAGGCTCAGGTGAGATGGGACGTTGGCGGGTAGTTTAGAAAGCATTTGATCTTAATGTTTCAACGGCGTTTTGCATCTTCTTCTAATTTCTAGGGACAAACTTGAAAAGTTTGGTTTCTTCGCCCCAGGACAGGTAAATATGCGGACAATGACTTTTTGTTAATTTTATTTCAGTGTGGTCTTTTTTTATATAATATTTTTAGTGCGGCCTAAACCTACATCTTCATCATAATTGGTTGACAAAAAATATTAATTTCTGCCCTAATTATGCCAGAGCAAGAAAACCAATGTGACAGAAATGTGAAACGGGATCAAGAAAACCAATGTTATATTTCCGCATGCACACATGGTGGCTGTCTTTGACTATTTTTGAGGTTGGAAAGGTTAAATACAACATGTTAACCGAAAAATGCGACTTCTGAAACATAAGTTGGGAGACATGTATTTGTCATGTGTGAGTTTCCAGGTCTTTTCATTCGACATGTGAAAAGGCCTTACATATGGTATGTCCTCATGGTCCATAGTCCATGAGTTTCTTGCACAGTGACCAACTTTCCAAACCAGGGATTCGGGTCAATTAAGAAAAGTCTCACAACTATACGCATATAGTTTTTATCAGGATAACAACATGCCTTTTACTTCTAGTTTTTGGTTCTTCCATCTTCTCTGGAGAAGTCCTGTGCTAATTTTTTTTCGATACAAGTATACAATGCAAGCCTTGAGAAGCATTTTTGTGTTCTACTTCTTATTTCCCTTCTTAAGAATCTCCACTCCAACAACACTAGACACAATTACTCCAAATCGATATATTAGAGACGGTGAAAGTCTAGTTTCAGCTGGTGGAGGCTTCGAACTGGGATTCTTTAGCCCTGGTACATCAAAGGGCCGATACTTGGGAATATGGTACACTGTTGATACTGAGACAGTTGTATGGGTAGCCAACAGAGAAACACCACTTGGCGATACTTCTGGAGTTTTGACTGTCACTGACCGAGGAGTTCTAGTCCTTCTCAATAGCACAAACAGCATTGTATGGTCATCAAATTCATCAACAACTGCAGGGAATCCAGTATCACAACTCTTGGATTCAGGAAATCTTGTTGTGAAAGATGGAAATGAAACCAACCCTGTTAACTTGTTGTGGCAGAGTTTTGATTATCCTTGTGACACATTACTACCAGAAATGAAGCTTGGTTGGGACTTAGTTACTGGTTTAGAGAGGTACATCTCGTCTTGGAGGAGCAGAGACGATCCTGCTCCAGGAGAGTTTTCATTACGGATAGATCATCGTGGTTTCCCACAAGCTGTTGTTCTGAAAGGAGCTAAGAGAGTGGCTTCAGCAGGCTCATGGAACGGCCTTCATTTTACAGCATATTCATATCCTCCACAAACACGAGCAAACCCAACATTGGAGTATGAATTTGTGTTGAACAAGGATGAGATCTATTATGAGTACAGGCTCTCAAAGAGGTCCACGTTCTCAAGATATATATTGAATCCATCAGGCATTGCGCAGCGATTAACATGGGTGCACCAAACACATAGTTGGGAACTTTCCTCTACATTTCAAGCAGAGCGGTGTCAAAATTATGCTTTGTGTGGTGCATATGCTAGTTGCAAAATGAATGTCTCTCCCTTATGTGCATGCTTGAAGGGATTTGTACCAAAATCTCCAAAAGATTGGAATTCGGGATATTGGTCTGATGGGTGTGTTCGAAAGATTCCATTGGCTTGCAGCTCGGGAGATGGCTTCCTAAAGTACACTGGGGTTAAATTGCCAGACACATCTTCCACATGGTTTGATAAAAGCAAGAGCCTCAAGGAATGCAAGGGATTATGTTTGAACAACTGCTCATGTACGGCATATGCAAATTTAGATATCAGGGAGGGAGGAACTGGCTGCTTGCTTTGGTTTGGCAAGCTCATTGAAATAACGGAATTCACTTCCGGTGGTGGTCAAGACCTCTATATACGGATGGCAGCTTCAGAACTTGGTAGCTCTTAAACTTTTATTTCATCTTATTTTTATTTTTCTATCCAACAGTGGATAACATTATCACAATATATTTAGATGTTAAGGGAATGAGGTTTTGTCAACTTGTTATGTTTTGCTTTTGGAAGTGTGTTTGATGGGGGCATCAGTTAGAAGCAACATGTTTAAAATTATTGATCTAGGTCCATAATCAAAGGCCGAATGACATGAAAACCACAATGGTAGTTATTTCCTCAGTTGGCCTTGCTGCTTCATCTGCAACATGAGAAATTGCTTACCGAATTGCATTAAAATTTTGTTTCAATTCTGATATTTCAGATCAAATTGAGAAAAAGAGCAAGTTCAACAAGAAAAAGCTACCTGGAATTCTTCTCATCAGCTCTACACTTTTTCTTTTGGGAACTTTAATAATTGGCTTGATATTGTATAGACGGAAGAAGAAACTCAGAAGTCAAGGTAAATATCTCAAATGTTTTCCCTAATTCTTTCAAATGCATGATTGGATTGATATATGCATTAGATAAAGTTGTTAGTATCTAATTTAGGTAGTGTGATTTTCTTGTGTTCCAAGATTTGGTTTAGGGTTAAGCAAATTACCAATTACATTGGCACACATGGCATATTGTGATTTGATCAATTGATTAACCAAGAGAATTCTTACATTTATCCATGCTGAAGAAATCTCCCACCCAATTTCAGGAGTCAGAAGCATGGATTGCAGAAAAGATTGCCTTGGAGAAGACATGGGATTACCACTATTAAACTTGACCACCGTAGCTAATGCCACTAATGAGTTTTCAAGCAGTAACAAGCTGGGAGAAGGTGGTTTTGGACCTGTGTACAAGGTAACATAAATTTATGCAACTAAAGTGAGCTATTCTGTGATACAAGTTTTAAGACTTTTCTAAATGATGATCCATAGGGTACGTTGATAGAAGGGAAAGAAATTGCAGTGAAAAGGCTTTCAAAGGATTCCAGACAAGGACTGAGGGAGTTCAAAAATGAAGTTATGCTGATAGCCAGACTTCAACATCGCAATCTTGTAAAGCTTTTGGGTTGTTGCATTCAAGAAGATGAAAAAATTTTGATATATGAATTCATGACCAACAGAAGCTTGGACTTCTTTATTTTTGGTATGGTCCTCCCTGAAGCCAACCATATGGCTTTTAAGTCATACCATCTTTAATGTTATTCTACAAGGATTCAATGGTGCATTGACTTAACAGGCTCAAAATTTCTTCAGATCACGAGGGACAAAAGTTGCTCGACTGGGCTACATGCTTCCACATTATTGGTGGAATTGCTAGAGGGCTTCTTTATCTTCACCAAGACTCTAGATTGAGAATTATCCATAGAGATTTGAAAGCTAGCAATATCCTGCTTGATAATAATATGAATCCTAAGATTTCAGACTTCGGCCTCGCTAAAACATTTGGTAGTGATCAAAGTCGGGGTAATACAAAAAGAGTGGTTGGAACGTAGTAAGTATATTTTCTATGGTTTACATTTTACATTGTGTTGTTTTTGTTGAAATTCTTACTCAACTTATTTTGATTGTGCAGTGGTTACATGTCTCCCGAATATGCAGTAGATGGAATTTTCTCGATGAAATCTGATGTCTTTAGCTTTGGAGTAATACTGCTAGAGATGTTGAGTAGGCAAAAGAACAGGGGATTTTCTAACCCAGATCACCACCTTAACCTTCTTGGACATGTGAGTATAAAGCGTTAATAAGTACTATCATTTTACTTTGAAGAACCTAGCGAATTAGACGGTGTAATCTTCTCAGCACCTCCTTCTTTCAATGACATGCCATATAACAGTATAGAGGGTTGATGTAGCAATGCTCCAATTACATGCCACCCAGTTAACATATTGTATATGTTTCAATTCTTTAAGGCATGGATACTATGGATTGAAGATAAAGCATTGGAACTGATTGATAAGACATTACGTGATTCGTGCACCATATCTGAAGTGTTAAGGTGTCTTCATGTGGCGCTGTTATGTGTGCAAAGAGTACCTGAAGATAGACCAAGCATGTCATCTGTGGTTCTAATGTTGAGCAGTGATGTTACCTTGCCTCCACCAAAGCAGCCTGGTTTTTACACCGAGCGAAGTGTCCCTGAATCCCCCTTAAGTGCATGCCGGTGTTCAGCGAATACTTCCATTACAATAATAGAGGCTCGGTAGATCATCATTCTGGTGCTTGTTCATGCTTCTGTCTACCATCACAAAATTGTATAGGGCAGGTTGTCTACAGCCTTAGTTGGAAAACAATGACATGAGATTATTAATATTATGCAAGAAAGATGTGACTGAATAATAAGTTTTGCTTGGAACAGTTTCAACTGCACAATAAAGAAAGGATTTGGGGTTGTTTTTGGGTTGAAGAAAATTTAAGGGGTATGCTTTGCCATGTATTTAACTTAATTATTTAACAAAATTTAAGATTCTACTTCTGTTCCTGATCGTTACTTTTGGGTTGTGGATTAACTATTCTGGTTATCCATTGACATTGTACACATTTTATGATATTTGTTAAATACAATCTCTTTCCCCCAAAAAAAAAAAACTTAATTATGTTCTTACTCCCCAAGGTATATATAGAAGTGTTCAAAACTGTCAACCAACAAGCAGAAAAGGTATGAATTGTTAAAAATGTGAGAGACATGTAATTTCATGTTTGTTGAATTCAAATGGCAGCCCCAAATGGTTGTTCCATAAGTTATCACTTGCAACCGAACCGATAGAAGTAAAAGCTTTATGCATTCATGTCGTGTGTGGGCTAATATTAACACGGTCTATGCACGCCGATTTGGTTCGGGAATTTAGTTGAACAAGTGACAGGCATGTCGTAAATAGGCGGGGTTACCGTGAACCTAAGGTTCAGGTGAGGTGAAAGGCGTTGATGGGTAGCTTTGAAAGCATGCTATTTTATTGTTTTAATGGCTTTTGCATCTTATAATTTGTAGGGAGAAGCTTCCTACTACATCTTCGTTTTTCAGTACTTTTGATTCCATGTCATTCCACGTGGAGTGATTGTGTCTAGTTTTATTTATTTATTTATTTTATCTATAATTTATCCTATAGTTTTGGGGAATCAACCACACGACTTCGAGTCCTTCTCAATAGAAGGCATACGGCAACTTCTGAAACATGTCTTGTTATTTTCCTAACGGTCCTAATGGTCCATAGTCAATGACGACCTTTCAAAGAGGCCAACTTTTCAAACCCAGAGAAATTGACATAAGCATAGTTATTATCAGTATAGAAACATGTCTTTTACTTTTAGTTTTTAGCTCTTCCATCTTCTCTGCCTAATTTATGTGCTAATTTTTTTGGGTATCAAAATATTTAGTCTCAGAATATCAATGCAAGCCATGAAAAGCCTTTTTGTGTGCTCCTTCTTGTTCTCTTTCCTAAGTATCTCAGCTTCCACACCAGACACAATCACTCCAAGTCGATCTATGAGAGACGGTGAAACTCTAGTTTCAGCAGGTGGAAGCTTTCAACTGGGATTCTTTAGCCCTGGTACATCAAAAGGTCGATACTTAGGAATATGGTAATCTGTTCATACTGAGACAGTTGTATGGGTAGCCAACAGAGAAACACCACTTGGCGATTCTTCAGGAGTTTTGAAGGTCACTGAGCAAGGACTTCTAGTCCTTCTCAATAGCACAAACAGGATTATATGGTCATCAAATTCATCAACAACTGCAGGGAATCCAGTATCACAACTCTTGGATTCAGGAAATCTTGTTGTGAAAGATGGAAATGAAACCAACCCTGTTAACTTGTTGTGGCAGAGTTTTGATTATCCTTGTGACACATTACTACCAGAAATGAAGCTTGGTTGGGACTTAGTTACTGGTTTAGAGAGGTACGTCTCGTCTTGTAGGAGCAGAGACGATCCTGCTCCAGGAGAGTTTTCATTACGGATGGATCGTCGTGGTTTCCCACAAGTTGATATTATGAAAGGAGCTAAGATAGTGGCTTCAGCAGGCTCATGGAACGGCCTTTATTTTACAGCATATCCACGTCCTCCACAAACACGAGCAAACCCAACATCGGAGAATGAATTTGTGTTGAACAAGGATGAGATCTATTATAAGTACAGGCTCTTAAAGAGGTCCATGTTCTCAAGAGATATATTGAATCCATCAGGCATTGCGCAGCGATATACATGGGTGCACCAAACACGTAGTTGGGAACTTTCCTCTGCATTGGAAGCAGATCGGTGTGAAAATTATGCCTTGTGTGGTGCATATACTAGTTGCGATGTCAATGTCTCTCCCTTGTGTGCATGCTTGAAGGGCTTTGTACCAAAATCTCCAAAAGATTGGAATTCGGGATATTGGTCTGACGGGTGTGTTCGAAAGATTCCATTGGCTTGCAGCTACGGAGATGGCTTCCTAAAGTACACTGGGGTTAAATTGCCAGAGACATCTTCCTCATGGTTTGATAAGAGCATGAGCCTCAAGGAATGTGAGGGATTATGTTTGGAAAATTGCTCATGTACGGCATATGCAAATTTAGATATCAGGGAGGGAGGAACTGGCTGTTTGCTTTGGTTTGGTAACCTCACTGACATAAGACAATTCACTTCCGGTGGTAGTCAAGACCTCTATGTACGGATGGCAGCTTCAGAACTTGGTAGCTCTTAGACTTTTATTTGATCTTGTTTTTGATTTTCTAGCCAAACTGGATAACATTGTCACAATATATTTAAAGGTTAAGGGAAAATGAGTTTTTGTCAACTTTTTATGTTTTTCTTTTGGATGGGGTTTTGATGGGGGCAGCAGTTAGAAGCAGCATAGTTAAAAGTATTGAGCTTTACCTAGATCTAGGTCCACAAATGGTGGTTATTTCCTCGGTTGGCCTTGCTGCTTCGTCTGCAGTTATGCAAATAATGGCTAACATAAGTTGGTGTTAGATTCACAATTACTGCAAAATGCGAGATTGCTTACCGAATTGCATGAAAGTTTTATTTTAATTGTAATCTTTCAGATTATATTGAGCGAAAGAGTAAGTTCATCAAGAAAAAGCTCCCTGGAATTCTCATCAGCTCTGCAGTTTTGCTTGGGGGAACGTTACTAATTGGATTGTTATTGTATATACGGAAGAAGAAACTCAGAAATCAAGGTAAATATCTCAAACGCGGACCTGGATTCTTTCAAATACATGATTGTAAAATTCAGGCACAAAAAATAAAACCAAAGTATCTCTACTATGAAATTTGCATTAGATTATTTCGATAGTGTGTGATTTTCTTGTGTTCCAAGATTTGGCTTACGGTTTCGCGTTTAACCAATTAAATTGGAACACATGGCATATTGTGATTTGACCAATTGATTAACCAATATAATTCTTACACATCTATTTATCCATGCTGAGGAGATCTCCCTGTCATTTCAGGAGTTAGAAGCATAGATTGCACAAAAGATTACCTTGGAGAAGACAGGGAAGACGTGGAGTTACCGCTATTTGATTTGAGAACCGTAGCTAAAGCCACCAATGACTTTTCAAGCAGCAACAAGCTGGGAGAAGGTGGTTTTGGACCTGTGTACAAGGTAACATAAATTTATGCAACTAAAGTGAGCTAATCTGTGATACAAGTTTTAAGAGTTTTATAAATGATGATCCATAGGGTACATTGATCGGAGGGAAAGAAATTGCAGTAAAAAGGCTTTCGAAGAATTCCGGGCAAGGAATGATAGAGTTCAAAAATGAAGTTATACTGATAGCAAGACTTCAACATCGCAATCTTGTAAAGCTCTTGGGTTGTTGCGTTCAAGAAGAGGAAAAAATCTTGATATATGAATTCATGCCCAACAAAAGCTTGGACTTCTTTATTTTTGGTATGGTGCTCTCTGATGCCAACCATATGGCTTTTAAGTCATACCATGCTTCACCTTTAATCTTATATATACAAGGATTCAATGTTGCATTGAGTTAACAGTCTCAAGTTTTCTTCAGATCAACAAGGACAAAAATTGCTCGACTGGCCTACGTGCTTTCACATCATTGGTGGAATTGCTAGAGGGCTTCTTTATCTTCACCAGGACTCTAGATTAAGGATTATCCATAGAGATTTGAAAGCTAGCAATATCCTGCTTGATAATAGTATGAACCCTAAGATTTCAGACTTCGGCCTCGCTAAAACATTTGGAAGTGATCAAAGTCGGGGTAATACAAATAGAGTAGTTGGAACATAGTAAGTATACCTGTTGTATGGTTTACAATTTACATTGTATTGTTTTTGTCGAAATTCTTACTCACTGCAATTTGATTGTGCAGTGGTTACATGTCTCCCGAATATGCAGTAGATGGAATTTTCTCGATGAAATCTGATGTGTTTAGCTTTGGAGTTATACTGCTGGAGATGTTGAGTAGGAAGAAGAATAGGGGATTTTCTCATCCAGATCACCACCTTAACCTTCTTGGACATGTTAGTATAAAGCATTAAAGTACTATCATTTTACTTTAAAGAAACTAGTGAATTAGGCGATGCAATCTTCTAAGCACCTCCTTCAATTCAATGACATGTGACCATAATAACATATCGTATATGTTTTAATTTTTGAAGGCATGGATACTATGGATTGAAGATAAAGCTTCGGAACTGACTGATAAGACATTACATGATTCGTGCACCATATCAGAAGTGTTAAGGTGTCTTCATGTGGCGCTGTTATGTGTGCAAAGAGTTCCTGAAGATAGACCAAGCATGTCATCTGTGGTTCTAATGTTGAGCAGTGATGTTACCTTGCCTCCACCGAATCAGCCTGGTTTTTACACTGAACGAAGTGTCTCTGGATCACCATTAAGGACACACCCGTGTTCAGCGAATAATTCCATTTCAATAATAGAGGCTCGGTAGATCATCTTTCTGGTGCTTGTTCATGCGTCTATCTACCATTACAAAATGTATTTGGCAGGTTGTCTACAACTTTGTAGTCTTAGCTAGGAAACAATGACATAAGATTATTCATAGTATCCAAAAAAGATGTGATTGAATTATAAGTTTGCTTGGAGTTGTTGGGTTGTTGAAGAAAATTCAAGGGGTGTGGCCTGATATCAACAGAGTCGAGGCACGCTGGTCTGGGTGGGGAATTTGATCGAACAAGTGTAGGGCACGTTGTAAATCTGCGGAATTACAGTAGACTTTGAAGAACCGAAGGCTCAGGTGAGATGGGACGTTGGCGGGTAGCTTAGTGTTTCAACGGATTTTGTATCTTCTTCTAATTTCTAGGGATAAACTTGAAGTTTACAAGTGGCTTTGAAAACATTGAAACGTTTGGTTTCTTCGCGCCAGGTCAGGTATTAACTATTGGCTAAATTGGTGATTTAACCATGAACTGGTACGGTTGTACCAAAATTTTTTGCCTTTGTTTTCAAATAGTTCAGAAGAAATCCTGGGTTATAATAAAAACTTGAGTTTTATGATTATACTCTAAACGATGTTGGCTTTTTGGTGCATTGAAAGGGAATCCGTAACATCTTGAAGTTAAGGGTGGGCATCAATTCGGGCGAACTGATGAAATCGGCCGATTCAAACTGTAATTACTGTTTGATTTGGTTTTGACTAAGAAAAAGTTAGATGGTTTAAAAAATTTAACCGAACCGTATATGATTTGGTTTAATTTAGTTTTGAACTTTTGTAAACAGACCTAAACTAAATTGGACCGTTTATGTGTATATTTATTTATTTTTATTTTTATTTTACATGTGTAATACTCTAATTAGGCAATAACTATATATGGATATTTGAATTAATATTAGTTATGAAATTTGAAGTTTTATGACATGTTGAACGTTAGGATGGTTTCGTACCCTAGAAAATGATTTAAGTATGGGACAAGTTGTGCATCTGTTGGGTTGTAATTGGGCTAATATTGTTGAAAAAATACAAAAGAAAAGAGAATTGGGCTTAGGCCCAAACCGAAATAAACCGTCTTAAATTGATTTGGTTTTCTTCATGATTTTTGTTAAAATCAAACCAAACCAAATCGTTATATTATAATTGATTCGGCCATAATTTTGAGGTGAAACCGATCCAATTCGAATCATGCCCATCCTATGTGAAGTATATGTTGTAAACCTTAAATTACCCATTCATATACCAAAGAGTTGATTCTTACTTAAACAAAATTTGGAATATTGTTTTCCCTCTTGCAATGGTTTAATGTGAAATACTTTATTTTTATTTGCACTTCATTTTACAGATATATACCAAACAACTTATTTTAAGTCTCCAAAAAGCCCCTGTATGGTTAATGAATTGTATTATTGATGACCATATTGTAACCAATGCTTCCAGTTAATGAAATTTACTTCTTTTTGATTAAAAAAAAAGTCTCCAAAAAACTTATGTTTGATTTCTTCAAAATGTATGTTAAAGTTAACCAAGTAATTTGAAATATTGAAGAAAGATTAAGTTATCAAGAAATAAATTAAGTCCAATCGCGTCTCCTCCTTGTATATTAGAATAGCTTAAAATATATAGCTTGAAATATCGTTTTGTCAAATAAAATAAAAATACAATTTAGTTTGTTGGTATTAATTAGAAATTGGAATAAACTAACGAATGGGCATGCGGAGGAAAAGAACCGATTGGGCCTGTGAAGATAAATTTGCATTATAGAAACCAAGCGATCCAAGACAAAGGTGGCAAATAATAACGGAAAAAATGAAGGGGTCATAGTAGAAATTAGCAAAATTATGGAGATAAAATGGAATTTCCGCACAAAATTGTTTCCAGGAAATCTTTTGCAGCTTGACCCCAAAATGAAGGAAGTTGAGGTTCCACCCCAAAACCAATTGGTAATGGGGGGAGTAACCCAACTTCTTATAAGCCCTTGCTAGGTTTTTTAACTTTCCAATGTGAGACTCTTTATCTTCACATTTTCACACGCCCCCGCACGTGTGGCGAATTTTCAAGCCTAACACGTGGACAACACATATTGGGTGACGTGGAGCACGTGTGGCCGTTGGGCTTTCACACGTGGGCTAACCCGCTCTGATACTCTGAAGGAAGTTGAGGTTCCACCCCAAAACCAATTGGCAATGGCTCGGTCTCTCGCAGCTCTACGGAAGTCGAGTATCGAGCATTAGCCAATACAGCAGCTGATGTTGTTTGGATTCGTCAAGTGTTGGCTGATATGCATGAGTTTCTACCTGAGCCTCCTGTACTACATTGTGACAATCTCTCTGCCTTAGCTTTGAGTTCAAATCCAGTGTTTCATTCACGAATCAAACACTTAGATATTGATTTCCACTTCATTCGAGAACGTGTCCAGCGTAAAGATTTTCATGTGCCTCCTCCTTCGTCCCAAGCACATCAAGGATCAGTTGGCGATTGCTAGCGTTCCGGTATCGGATGATGATGTTATGATTTCAGTGCTCAATGGCCTTCCTTCTGAGTATGACATGATAAAGACTGTCCTTGTGGCTCATGAAACATCAATATCTTTTAAGGATTTTCGTACTTAACTTCTTGCTGCAGAACAGGCTGCTGAGGCTCGAGTTTCATCTATTCATTCACCAATGGTGGCAATGATTAGTCGGACATCACCTGTTGTTCCTAATCCTGGTGCTGGTATTCTTCCTACACCTCAATCTGTATCTTTTTCCTCTCATAGTGGTCACTCATTCCCTCGTGGTGGTGGTTTTCAAGCCTCACGCTCATCTTTTCCCGGATACTTCAAATCTGGCTCTGATACCATGAAGGAAGTTGAGGTTCCACCCCAAAACCAATTGGCAATGGGGGGAGTAACCCAACTCCTTATAAGCCCTTGCTATGTTTCTCAACATTCCAATGTGGGACTTTTTACCTTCACATTCTCACACTTGTTATCTAGTATTTCTTGCACTATTTATTCTTCTGCTTTTCAGAAACTTTAATGGAATTATCTAGTTACAAATTTCATTTGCCTTTGCAGTTCCCTGCACCAGTTTCCATTAAATGCCTTTGCAATTTTCATTTTCATTTTTATTGCATAGTTTTCCCTGAGCTGAACATTTGACAGCAGAATTCACTTTTAATTAAGTCATGAAGGTGATTTGAAATTTTACCCTGTTTTAGTTAACTGCATGCCTGCAACATATGATGGTTGTCCATTTTTGCAATTGCATTTGTTTAAAGACCATTTTTACAACATTAAACTCAACCCCCCATTCAACATTCGAGTCAATAATAATGAAGGGAACTCTCTTTGTTTTTTAAATTTCATTAAAATTCCCAGAAGCTCCGACAAAGCACCTGGTTTCAGAGGCTAGAGCTGTTTCAGCATTTGAATTAAGAACTAATTTGTTAATCATAGCAGTGAGTAAAGCATATTTTAGCACTAGTCTTTAAACAAATGCAAATTTCAGCACTAGTCTGTAAGAACATTTTGATTAGGAGTTGAAATCACTGTTGCAGTTTTCTATTGAATGGTTTTTCTTCAGGGATTTAGATTAATCACCTCTTTGATTTGATTATATTTGATTTATAATCCAAATTTCACCAAAGCAATGTCCATCGGAGCAGGGACGAATCCAGGATTTTGAAATCCACTGGGCTGAATTTCCCTTATAATCAAACTCGATGGTACGAATGAATTTCATTGATAATAAACATTATACACTTAATCAGGGGGACATATTGAGCCTTACCCTCAAAATGTATATAGTACATGAGATATAAACTAGTAAAAAAAGACAATAATAAATAAATATGCAATGCAAATACATAATACAACTATTTGAGTTGCACCCTTCTAGGCTTCAAAGAGTTGAAATCACTAATTATTGATTCGTTATCGATACTATCAGCAAATTCTTTTTCAATGTGAAGTATCATACAATCAGCAAGAAACTCATTCTCTATCTTGTTCCGAAGTTGATTTTTGATAAGTCTCATAGAAGAAAATGCACTTTCTATTGTTGCTGTAGAAACTGGAAGAGTTAACACTAAACGAATCAATCTATCAATCAAGTGGTAGGTGTGTGTTAACCCTGTTTCAAGTAAGCACTTAAGTAATTTAGGAATAGAATCAAGATTCTTGAAGGCTGGAAGACGATCCATATCAGTCTTATAAAATCCCAACTGTTGATGTAAAGCATGCAACTTAGTGGTAGTAAAATCTTGAGGATAAAACTTCCGAGCAAGATTGCATATATCACCAATGTTAAACCGCTTAAATGAATCACGGGGATCCAATGTTGAGGTAAGATAAGGAAGTTCCACGGTTTGCTATGAAAATCTAGTATTTAACTCTACCAACTGAAAATCTATTACATCATTAAATACATTAATCCGGAAATAATGCTCAACTGTAATAGAATCCTGTTGTTGACAAGAGCGACCTCTACCCATTTTATGACGAGCACTCATATCAGGTACACTAATGTCATGTTGTTCACAAAATGATAGCACACTAATATCAGGTACACTAATGTCATCTTAAAAAAATGCAAAATATTCTTCACTCTCTAAGGATTTCGATGATGATATGACATTATAAGTATAACCTATAACATGAATGATGTATGTAAGCATATTCAAAAGTTCCCAAATTCAAAAATCCCTAAATGTTGTTTATAAAAAAATATAATTATAACTCCCTAATAAGAACTAAGTGAAGAAAATTACCTCAACAAACAAAAAGAGGAGAAATTGGCTTGTTAATTTGTTGAACTGGAGCTGGACCAATTATTGGTGGGGTGCCTCTGGCTTTGTTGGCCTCTTTGCGTTCACCCTCACGAACTGATGCTTTCTGTTTTTTTTTGTTTTTTACCACTCAAGTAGGTTTTGACTCTGTTTGCTATGAATGTAGGTACGAAGTGGGGGCTATCCCTTCTATTTAGCTATAGATATTTTTTTTTGGGGCTAAGACTACATCACATTTAAAAATCAAAATTTTTTTGGCATGGGCTATAGCCCATACAGCCCATTAGCTGCATTCGTCCCTGCATCGGAGTCTAAGCCTTATGAAAAGAACTTTGACTTCCAGAATAGTAATTTCAAGTTTGAACCTGGTTGACAATATATGTAACAAAACAACCGCCACAAATATCAACTTTAGTAATTTACCGTTTTCTGTTGAATTTAATGCTTGAATTCCATATAAGATTTGACGTGCATGCCATCTTTGACTCTTCTGAGGTTGCAAAGGTCAATATGTTAACCAAAAGATACAACTTTTGAAACATGTTGTGATGACAGCTGGGGGAGAGAAACGTATTTGTCAAATATAAAGGGTAAGAAACCAAAGTCCAAGGCCAAGACTTTCGAAACCAAGGTGTTGTGTCAAAAGTTGAGCAGTGATTCATTATACAACCTCTCTTCTCAGACCCGCAAGCCCAATATCGCAAAGGCCCACTTGGTTGTCCTCTGTTTTTCCTTAGCATTAAGAGAATAATACATCTATCTTGGAATTGTCGGCACCTGTCCCCAATCATCTAAGGTTTCCTTGTTAAGCCAGACCTTATCATGTCATTATAGAAACTCGTCTTTCATTTTAGCTTATATGAAACCCAAGTCCGCAAGACTTTCGAAACCAAGGGTAGGCATACTTATTATCATTATAGAAACATATCTTTTACTTCTAGCTTTTGCTTCTTCCATCTTCTCTGCATAACTTTTATAGTCTCAGAATATCGATGCAAGCCTTGAGAAGACTTTTTGTCTGCTCCTTGTTAATCTCCTTCATAAGAATCTCAACTACAACCGCGTTAGACACAATCTCTCCAAGTCGATCTATGAGAGACGGTGAAACTCTAATTTCAGCAGGTGGAAACTTTCAACTGGGATTCTTTAGCCCTGGTACATCAAAAGGTCGATACTTAGGAATATGGTACTCTGTTCATACTGAGACAGTTGTATGGGTAGCCAACAGAGAAACACCACTTGGCGATTCTTCAGGAGTTTTGAAGGTCACTGAGCAAGGACTTCTAGTCCTTCTCAATAGCACAAACAGGATTGTATGGTCATCAAATTCATCAACAACTGCAGGGAATCCAGTATCACAACTCATGGATTCAGGAAATCTTGTTGTGAAAGATGGAAATGAAACCAACCCTGTTAACTTGTTGTGGCAGAGTTTTGATTATCCTTGTGACACATTCCTACCAGAAATGAAGCTTGGTTGGGACTTGGTTACTGGTTTAGAGAGGTACCTCTCGTCTTGGAGGAGCACAGAAGATCCTGCTCCAGGAGAGTTTTCATCACGGATGGATCGTCGTGGTTTCCCACAAGTTGTTACTATGAAAGGAGCTAAGATAATGTCTAGACCAGGGTCATGGAACGGCCTTCATTTTACAGGATATCCATATAATCCACAAACACAAGCAAGCCCAACATTGGAGTATGAAATTGTGTTGAACAAGGATGAGGTCTATTATGAGTACAGGCTTCTAAACACGTCCATGTTCTCGAGATATGTGTTGAATCCATCAGGCACTGCACATCAATTCACATGGGTGTACCAAACACATAGTTGGGAACTTTCCTCTGCAGTCCAAGCAGATCAGTGTCAAAATTATGCCTTGTGTGGTGCATATACTAGTTGCAGTGTCAATGTCTCTCCCATATGTGCATGCTTGAAGGGATTTGTACCAAAATCTCCAAAAGATTGGAATTCAGGATATTGGTCTGATGGGTGTGTTAGAAAGATTCCATTGGCTTGCAGCTCAGGAGATGGCTTCCTAAATTACACTGGGGTTAAATTGCCAGACACATCTTCCTCATGGTATGACAAAAGCATGAGCCTCAAGGAATGCAATGGATTATGTTTGAACAACTGCTCATGTACGGCATATGCAAATTTAGATATCAGGGAGGGAGGAACTGGCTGTTTGCTTTGGTTTGGTAACCTCACTGACATGACACAATTCACTTCCGGTGGTGGTCAAGACCTCTATATACGGATGGCAGCTTCAGAACTTGGTAAGTCTTAGACTTTTATTTGATCTTGTTTTTGTTTTTCAAGACAATAGTGGAAAACATATTGACAATATATTTAGAGGTTAAGGGAAAATGAGTTTTTGTCTGCTTGTTATGTTTTACTTTTGGAAGGGGGTTTGATGGGGCAGCAGTAAGAAGCAGCATGAAAACCCGAATTTCATGTCCTTCTACCTAATGGTAATAGCATGAAAACCACAAATGGTGGAGATTTCCTGGGTTGGCCTTGCTGCTTCATCTGCAGTTATGCAAAGTGTAGCTAAAATAAGTTGGTTTTAGTTTAGATTCACAATTACTTTAACATGAGAAAATTGCATGAAGATTCTGTTTTAATTATAATATTTCAGATGGAATTGAGAGAAAGAGCACTTTCAAGAAGAAAAAGCTACCCATAATACTCATCGGCTCTGCAGTTTTTCTTGTGTGGTTTATAATTGGATTGATATTGTATATACGAAAGAGGAAACTCAGAAATCAAGGTAAATATCTCAACATGGACCAAAGTATCTCGACTATGAAATATGCATTAGATTATTAGTATTTAATTTCGATAGTGTGATTTTCTTGTGTTCCAAGATTTGGTTTAGGGTAAAGCATTGAACCAGTTAAATGGTGACACATGGCATATGGTGATTTGACCAATTGATTAACCAATAGAATTCTTACACATATATTTATCCATGCTGAAGATCTACCAATTTCAGGAGTCACAAAAGATTACCTTGGAGAAGACAGGGAAGACATGGAGTTACCATTATTTGATTTGTCCACCCTAGCTAAAGCCACTAATGACTTTTCAAGCAGCAACAAGCTGGGAGAAGGTGGTTTTGGACCTGTGTACAAGGTAACATAAATTCATGCATCGAAAGTGAGCTACTCTGTGATACAAGTTTTAAGGCTTTTCTAAATGATGATCATAGGGTACATTGATAGGAGGGAAAGAAATTGCCGTGAAAAGGCTTTCGAAGAATTCCGGACAAGGAACTATAGAGTTCAAAAATGAAGTTATACTAATAGCAAGACTTCAGCACCGCAATCTTGTAAAGCTCTTGGGTTGTTGCGTTCAAGAAGAGGAAAAAATCTTGATATATGAATTCATGCCCAACAAAAGCTTGGACTTCTTTATTTTTGGTATGGTCCTCTCTGATGCCAACCATATGGCTTTTAAGTCATACCATCCTTCACCTTTAATCTTATTCTACAAGGATTCAATGTTGCATTGAGTTAACATCCTGAAATTTTCTTCAGATCAAGAGGGACAAAAATTGCTTGACTGGCCTACGTGCTTCCACATTATTGGTGGAATTGCTAGAGGGCTTCTTTATCTTCACCAGGACTCTAGATTAAGGATTATCCATAGAGATTTGAAAGCTAGCAATGTCCTGCTTGATAATGATATGATCCCTAAGATTTCAGACTTCGGCCTAGCTAAAACATTTGGAAGTGATCAAAGTCGGGGTAATACAAATAGAGTGGTTGGAACGTAGTAAGTATACTTGTTGTATGGTTTAAATTTGACATTGTTTTGTTTTTGTTGAAATTCTTACTTACTGCAATTTGATTGTGCAGTGGTTACATGTCTCCCGAATATGCAATAGATGGAATTTTCTCAATGAAATCTGATGTCTTTAGCTTTGGAGTTATACTGCTAGAGATGTTGAGTAGGAAAAAGAACAGGGGATTTTCTCATCCAGATCACCACCTTAACCTTCTTGGACATGTGAGTATAAAGCATTAAGTACCATCATTTTACTTTGAAAAAACTAGCGAATTAGACAGTGCAATGTTCTAAGCACTTTCTCCAATGACATGCCATATAAAAGTATAGACAGAATGTAGCCATGCTCTAATTACATGTCATCCTACTAACATCTCATTTATTTTTCAATTTGTTCAAGGCATGGACATTATGGATTCAAGATAAACAACTGGAATTGATAGATACGACGTTATATGATTCGTGCAACATATCTGAAGTGTTAAGGTGTCTTCATGTGGGGCTGTTATGTGTGCAAAGAGTACCAGAAGATAGACCAAACATGTCATATGTGGTTCTAATGCTGAGCAGTGATATTACTTTGCCTCCACCAAAGCAGCCTGGTTTTTACACTGAACGAAGTGTCCCTGAATCACCATCAAGGAATCGCCCGTTTTCAGTGAATTATTTCAGCACTACAGTGATCGAGGCTCGGTAGATTTTTGTTCTGGGTGCTTTGTTGATGGTTCTGTCTATCATCACAGAATGTGTTTGGCAGATTGACCTGATGCTTGTAGTCTTAGGTGGGAGACAATGACATGAGACATTATCATTATTCATGTTATGCAAGAAAAATTCGTTGAATTAGAAGTTGGTTTGGAGCTTTGCTTTGCCATTCATTTGATTTTACTCTGTTTCTACTCCCCCAAGGTATGCTGTAAGTAATGATATTTAACAACCAGAAAATGTGAATTTTACGATTGTTGAAATTCACATCGCAGCCCAATTGGTTATTATTTTTATTTTTAAATTAGTTATTTCCTGATGCACAAATCTTAGAATGAACACTGATAACAGTAAAAGATGAAAACATAGTGTTATGTAACATACGCAAGATGAATTGAAGGTGCACCGCTATATTTACCATTGCATACCCCATTTCTACCACAGTTGAATTTAAGTAGAGGCTGAGTTGTGCTAATCCTTGAATTCCATTTAAGATTTGACATGCATGCATGATGGCTATTTTGGGCTCTTTTTGAGGTTGCAAAAGTCAAATATGTTAACCAAAAGTGAAGCTTCATGGCTGCTGGGTATTTGTCATGTGGGTTTATATGAGAATTCTACAATAAATTTGTTTGGCAATCTACCACTGGAGATGACACACACACACGTGGTCAATTATCAGCCATCAACTTGGTTGAGTCTTTTTCCTCTGGTGAAATGGCCTTGTATTGCATGTCCTAATTGCCCAAAGTCCATGACTTTCTTCCACAGAGACCAACTTTCCAACCAAGGTGCCGTGTAAAATAAGAAAACCAAGTCTAACAAATATAGGCTTACTTATTATCAGTACAGAAACATATATTGTACTTTTACGTTTTGGTACTTCCATCTCCTCTGCATAATTTCGTTGGATAAGTATATAGTCCCAGAATATCAATGCAAGCCTTGAGGAACCTTTTTGTGTGCTTCTTGTTTTTCTCCTTCTTAAGAATTTCAACTACAACCACACTAGACACAATCACTCCAAGTAGATATATTAGAGATGGTGAAACTCTAGTTTCTGCAGGTGGAAGCTTTGAACTTGGATTCTTTAGCCCCGGTGCATCACAAGGCCGATACTTGGGAATATGGTACACTTTTGATACTGAGGCAGTTGTATGGGTAGCCAACAGAGAAATACCACTTGGCAATTCTTCAGGAGTTTTGAAGGTCACCGAGCAAGGAGTTCTAGTCCTTCTCAATAGCTCAAACAGGATTGCATGGTCATCAAATTCATCAACAACTGCAGGAAATCCAGTGTCACAACTCTTGGATTCTGGAAATCTTGTTGTGAAAGATGGAAATGAAACTAACCCTGATAAATTCTTGTGGCAGAGTTTTGATTATCCTTGTGACACATTCCTACCAGAAATGAAGCTTGGTTGGGACTTAGTTACTGGTTTAGATAGGTACGTCTCGTCTTGGAGGAGCACAGAAGATCCTGCTCCAGGAGAGTTTTCATTACGGATGGATCGTCGTGGTTTCCCACAAGTTGATACTATGAAAGGAGCTAAGATAATGGCTACAGCGGGGTCATGGAACGGCATTTATTTTACAGCATATCCATATCCTCCACAAACACAGGAAAACCAAATACTTGGGCATGAATTTGTGTTGGACAAGGATGAGATCTATTACGAGTACAGACTCCTAAACAGGTCCACGTTCTCAAGATACGTACTGAATCCATCAGGCATTGCACAGAGATTCACATGGGTGCACCAAACACATAGTTGGGAACTTTCCTCTACATTCCAAGCAGATCAGTGTCAAAATTATGCCTTGTGTGGCGCATATACTAGTTGCAATATGAATGTCTCTCCCTCATGTGAATGCTTGAAGGGATTTGTTCCAAAATCTCCACAAGATTGGAATTCGGGATATTGGTCTGATGGGTGTGTTCGAAAGATTCCATTGGCTTGCAGCTATGGAGATGGCTTCCTAAAGTACACTGGTGTTAAATTGCCAGACACATCTTCCTCATGGTTTGATGAGAGCATGAGCCTCAAGGAATGTAAGGGATTATGTTTGAAAAACTGCTCATGTACGGCATATGCAAATTTAGATGTCAGGGAGGGAGGAACTGGCTGTTTGCTTTGGTTTGGTAACCTCACTGACATAAGACAATTCACTCCCGGTGGTGGTCAAGACCTCTATATACGGATGGCAGCTTCAGAACTTGGTAGCTCTTTGACTTTTATTTCATCTTATTTTTGTTTTTCTAGCCAATAACAATATCACAATATACTTAGAGGTTAAGGGAAAATGAGTTTGTCGTCTACTTTTTATGTTTTTCTTTTGGAAGGGGGTTTGATGGGGGCAGCAGTTAGAAGCAGCATGGTTAGAATCACTGAGCTTTACCTAGATCTAGGTCCATAGTAAAAGTCGAACTACATGTTCTTCTACCCAATGGTAATAGCATGAAAACCACAAATGGTGTTATTTCTTGGGTTGGCCTGCTTCATGTGCAGTTATGCAGAGTACGGCTAAAATAAGTTGGTGTTAGATTCAGAGTAACTGCATCATGATAAATTTTTTACCGAATTGCATGAAAATTTTGTTTCAATTGTGATCTTTCAGATGGAATTGAGAAAAAAAGCAAGTTCAACAAGGAAAAGCTACCTGGAATTCTTATCAGCTCTGCAGTTTTTCTTGTCGGAACGTTAATAATTGGATTGATATTGTATATACAGAAGAAGAAACTCAGAAATCAAGGTAAAAATTGAATTCTTTCGAATACATGATTGTAAAATTCGGGCACAAAAAATTAAATCAAAGTATCTCTACTATGAAATTTGCATTAGATTATAGTGTGTGATTTTCTTGTGTTCCAAGATTTGGCTTAGGGTTTCGCATTGAACCAATTAAATTGGGACACATGGCATATTGTGATTTGACCAATTGGTTAACCAATAGAATTCTTACACATCTATTTATCCATGCTGAGGAGATCTCCTTGTCATTTCAGGAGTCAGAAGCATAGATTGCAGAAAAGATTACCTTGGAGAAGACAGGGAAAACATGGAGTTACCACTATTTGATTTGAGCACCATAGCTAAAGCCACCAATGACTTTTCAAGCAGCAACAAGCTGGGAGAAGGTGGTTTTGGACCTGTGTATAAGGTAACAATATTTTATGCAACTAAAGTGAGCTATTTATGTGATACAAGTTTTAAGACTTTTCTAAACGATGATCCATAGGGTACATTGATAGGAGGGGAAGAAATTGCAGTGAAAAGGCTTTCAAAGGATTCCGGACAAGGACTGCAGGAGTTCAAGAATGAAGTTATACTGATAGCCGGACTTCAGCATCGCAATCTTGTAAAGCTTTTGGGTTGTTGCATTAAAGAAGATGAAAAAATCTTGATATATGAATTCATGCCCAACGGAAGCTTGGACTTCTTTATTTTTGGTATGGTTCTCTCTAAAGCCAACATATGGCTTTTAAGTCAATACCATTCTTCGCCTTTAATCTTATATACACAAGGATTCAATGTTGCATAGAGTTAACAGTCTCAAATTTTCTTTAGATCAAGAGGGACAAAAGTTGTTTGACTGGCCTACGTGCTTCCACATTATTGGTGGAATTTCTAGAGGGCTTCTTTATCTTCACCAAGACTCTAGATTAAGGATTATCCATAGAGATTTGAAAGCTAGCAATATCCTGCTTGATAATAGTATGAACCCTAAGATTTCAGACTTCGGCCTCGCTAAAACATTTGGTGGTGATCAGAGTCAGGGTAATACAAAAAGAGTGGTTGGAACGTAGTAAGTATATTTAATATGGTTACATTTTACATTGTGCTGTTTTTGTTGAATTTCTTACTCACTGCAATTTGATTGTGCAGTGGTTACATGTCTCCTGAATATGCAGTTGATGGAATTTTCTCGATGAAATCTGATGTCTTTAGCTTTGGAGTTATACTGCTAGAGATGTTGAGTAGGCAAAAGAACAGGGGATTTTCTCACCCAGATCACCACCTTAACCTTCTTGGACATGTTAGTATAAAGCATTAAGTACTATCATTTTACTTTGAAGAAACTAGTGAATTAGATGGTGCAATCTTCGAAGCACCTCCTTGAATTCAATGACATGCCATATATGCCTAATAACATATCATATATGTTTCAATTTTTTAAGGCATGGACACTATGGAATCAAGAGAAACCATTGGAACTGATTGATAAGACATTAAGTGATTCGTGCACCATATCTGAAGTTTTAAGGTGTCTTCATGTCGGGCTGTTATGTGTGCAAAGAGTACCTGAAGATAGACCAAGCATGTCATCTGTGGTTCTGATGTTGAGCAGTGATATTACCTTGCCTCCACCAAAGCAGCCTGGTTTTTACACTGAACGAAGTGTCCCCGGTTCACCATCAATGATGCCCCCATGTTCAGCGGATAATTTCATTACAGTGGTAGAGGGACGGTAGATCATGATTCTGGTGATTGTTCATGCTTCTCTCTACCATCACATACTGGATATGGCTGGTTGTCTACAACCTTACAGGAAAACTATGACCTGGGATTATCCATATTATGCAAGAAAGAAGTGATTGAATTGAAGTTTGCTTGGAGCAGTTCCTACCTTACGACAAAGAAAGGATTTGGGGTTTTTGGGTTGTTGCAGAAAACCAACCAAGAGTGGCCCAGTGGTTTGTCTGCCATTTGGGTAAGGTTCTGGGGTTCGGTTAGGTTCGCTTCCCAGTTCGAGTCCCAGCAGTTACAACACCTGGTGGCTAGCGGCAGGCTTAGATCCGCGAGTGGGGATTAGTCGAGGTGCGAGCAAGCTGGCCCAGACACCTCATGGTACTTACCAAAAAAAGAAGAAGAAAATTTAACTATGGTCTTACTCCCCCTAGGTATATAAAACTGTCAACTAACAAGCAGAAAATATGTGAATTGCTAACAATGTAAAAGAATCCATCCATTTAGGTAATTTTATGTTTTATGTTTGTTGAATTCAAATTGGGTTTTCCATAAGTTATCAGTTTTGAATTTCAGTTGAGCTTGAGCTGAGCTAATCCTTGACCCCAGCTAACTGCTAAGGTTGTGCTAAGAAAAACAAGCTTGCTTGGAAATATTATTTCCAGAGCTCAAATTGTTGTGGGCAGAGCAAGCATGCATGTGAAGGTTGTACTTAACATAGGAGGATTGCATTGCACTGGCATGCAATAGTTTCTGCTCTAGAAGTAACGTTTTCAAAGAAAAAGCTTTCGTTCTTCAATATTAATCCATATTTTGATTTAAAGTTTTTTTTATTCTGCTTGGCAATCACAAACATGACTGAGTCGTTTACTCATCCTGGCTTTGAATTGGGCCATTGAAGCACTCTAAGTGTAAAGCTTTATGGATTTATGTTGTCCATGCTCGCCAGTCTGGTTCAGGAATTTGGTCGGACATGTGAAGGGCGCATCGCAAATTCTAGGAATTACAGTAAATTACAAGAACCTAAGGCTCAGGTGAGATGAGAGATGTTGTTGGGTAGCTTTTAAATCATGGATAAATACTCTTTTAACCATTTGATAAGGTTTTCAATGTGGTCTGAATTTACATTTCCTTGGTTGACAGAAAAATGTGAGAGAAAAACTTGTGACTTTTTCATGTGTGTTCAAAGCAAAAACATTAGAAACGAACTGATGATGCAGTGTGAATATGTTCAAGTTTTGATCAGTTTTGTCAACAAATGAGTCATTTTCGTATCTTTCTAAAAGAAAAAAAAAAAAAAATACAAAAGTCATAGCAACGGTTTGTCTAGTAGACAAAATTTTAGTCTTGGTAAGGCTTCTCGACAATCTATTTCTTTTGTTTTAGTCAATTTTGTCAGCTTCATTGAGTCTTCCTCTTGTGACCAACATGTGTATTAATTTATGAGTTTCTTTTGCTGAGTCCAAGTTCTTTTAAACCAAGTTGCCCTGTCATTGAAGAAATCCAAGCCTAACAAAAGACTTAATAGCCTTGAAACTTGACACAGAGGTTGAAGGAAGAAAGCCATAATCATACTAATAGTTGTCAATACTAGACATATTGCATCTTAAATTTCAATTTGATTGGCAATCTAGACTGTATAATAGAAGCATTGTGTGAACTGAAGAAAATTGACATATACCAGGTTGAAGTATCCTCCATGACTGTCGTATTAATATCTAGAGCGCATATATAGAAGTACATCTCCAGGTAAAGTTGGACAGAGAAAGTAAGGCCTTTTGGGGCTTACTTTTAAATAGTATCCATAGAGACTGAAACAAGCTTATAGCCAATCGAACGCTTGAGATCTTCCAATTTACTTCTTCCAACTTCTCTGCATATATGTTATGTATTGCTTTTTTTTTCTTCATTAAAGTTATGCATTCTTATCAGAATATCGCCTTGAGAACCCTTTTTGTGTGCTCATTATTTTTCTCCTTCGTGAGAACCTCCATTACAAATACACTAGGCACACTCTCTCCAAATCAATATATTAGAGATGATCAAACTCTAGTTTCAGCAGGTGGAACCTTTCAACTGGGATTCTTCAGCCCTGGTAAATTGACAGGCCGATACCTGGGGATATGGTACACTATTTCCAATGAGATAGTAGTATGGGTAGCCAACCGAGAAACACCACTTGATGATTCTTCCGGAGTTTTAAAGGTCACTGATCAAGGAGTTCTTGTCCTTCTCAATAGCTCAAACGGCATTGTATGGTCATCTAACTCATCAAGAACTGTAGATAATCCAGTATCACAACTATTGGATTCGGGAAATCTTGTTGTGAAAGATGCAAACGAAACTAACCCTGATAACTTCTTGTGGCAGAGTTTTGATTATCCTTGTGATACATTCCTACCAGAAATGAAGCTTGGTTGGGACTTCGTTACTGGTTTAGACAGGTATGTTTCGTGTTGGAAGAGCACAGAAGATCCTGCTCGAGGAGAGTTTTCACTATGGATGAGTCCTCACGGTTTACCACAACTTTTTGTTATGAAGGGAACTAAGATACAGACTAGATCAGGTTCATGGAACGGCGTTCAATTAACAGGATCTATGAGACGATCAACCCCATCTGAGTTTGAGTTTTTCTTAAATAAGGATGAGGTTTATTATGAGTACAGACTCCTAAACAGGTCTATTCCCTCAAGATATGTATTGACCCCATCTGGCATTGCACAGTGGTTCACATGGATTGAAAATACACATAGTTGGGAACCCTTCTTTTCAACCCAACAAGATGAGTGTGAAATTTATGCCTTCTGTGGTGCATATTCTAGCTGCGACACCAGTGATGCTCCTGTATGTGCATGCCTGAAGGGATTTATACCAAAATCGACAGAACATTGGAATTCACAAAATTGGTCTGATGGGTGTATTCGAAATACTCCATTAGCTTGCAGCTATAAAGATGAGTTCTTTAAATACACTAGCTTTAAATTGCCAGACACATCTTCCTCATGGTTTGATAAGAGCATGAGCCTCAACGAATGCAAGAGATTATGTTTGGAAAACTGCTCATGTACCGCATATGCAAATTTAGATATCAGGGATGGAGGAAGTGGCTGCTTACTTTGGTTCGGTAACCTCATTGACATAAGAGCCTTGCCATCTGATTCTCAAGACCTCTATATACGGCTGGCTTCTTCAGAACTAGGTAGCTTTTAGAATTTTGTCTGATCTTACCTTTGGTATTCTTTCCAATAATATATAACATTATCACTTATTTTCTGAGGTCAGGGGAAATGAGTTCTTTTTTGTCTTTATTTTTTTATTTTTAGAGGGGGTTGAGGAGGTAGTAGTTATAAGCAGGTCGGTAAAACTAGAGCATTTTCTACATCCGGACCATAATCATGGACAGATTTCAGAGTTTTGGTTTCTTGGGTCAGCATGTTGATGTGCCTTTGTATCACTGTCTTTCTTTCCTGCAGGGTTTTGGTTAGGTCCCCTCTGCTATTCTTGTTTTCTTTATGTTTCTTGTCTATTAATAAAATTATGATCAAGGGGACCGGCGGGGGCTCCCAGAATGTGTTGATCCCCTCTTTGAGGGTTGTGGACGTTTGTGCATGAGCTAATCTGGCATAATCCATTGTTTTATTTATAAAAAAAGGAATATTAGAATCTCAATTAACTTCAACATGAAAATTGCTCTCCAAATGACGTGCTTATTATATTGCACTTGTGATCTTTCAGATGACATTGAGAAAAGGAGCAAGTTCAAGAAGAAAAGGCAAGCTGGAATTGTAATCAGCTCCATACTTTTTCTAGTGGTAATGCTAATAGCGGGGTTTATCTTGTATATACGAAAGAAGAAACTCAGAAATCAAGGTACATTTCTCAGACATGGACTTAATCATGTTAAATAGACGATTGCAAGATTCTGGCACAAAACACTAAATCAAAAGTATTTTTACTATAAAAAATTCATTAGATAGGGGTTAGCATTAATTTCATCAGTGCAACTGTCCACATCTAGCTGAAGAGATCTCCTACTGTTTCAGTAGTCAGAAAAAAGGATGACCTTGGAGAAGACCGGGAAGACAGAGAGTTGCCACTATTTGACTTCAACACAATAGTTCATGCCACTAATGGCTTTTCAAGCAGAAACAAGCTGGGAGAAGGTGGTTTTGGACCAGTATACCAGGTAAGATAAAGTAATTCAACTAAAACTAGATTACTTTTGCGTCAAGTTGGCTTTTCTGAATGATGATCCATTCCATAGGGTACATTGATAGGAGGGAAAGAAATTGCAGTAAAGAGGCTTTCAAAGGATTCTGGACAAGGAATGAGGGAGTTCAAAAATGAAGTTATACTGATAGCCAAACTTCAGCACCGCAATCTTGTAAAGCTTCTTGGTTGTTGCACTCAAGATGACGAAAAAATCTTAATATATGAATTCATGGCCAACAGAAGTTTGGATTTCTATATTTTTGGTATGTTCCTCTCCCAACTCAACCACATAGCTTTTGAATCATATCATCCTCCCCTTATATACTTATTATTCAACGTGGTACTGAACTAATTAACATACTAAAAAAATTTCAGACCAGGGAAGAGCGAAATTGCTCGACTGGCCTAAGTGCTTCCACATTATTGATGGAATTGCTCGAGGACTTCTTTATCTTCACCAAGACTCTAGATTAAGGATTATCCATAGAGATCTGAAAGCTAGCAATATTTTGCTTGATAATGATATGAACCCAAAGATTTCTGACTTTGGCCTGGCCAGAATATTTGGTGCCGATCAAAGTCGGGGTAATACAAAAAGAGTGGTTGGAACATAGTAAGGCTTGAACTTATTTTCGTGTTGAATTTTTCGTTCTGCTGTTTCTGAGATTCTTTCTTACTGCAATTTCATTTCCCAGTGGCTATATGCCCCCTGAATATGCAGTTGATGGAATTTTCTCGACGAAATCAGATGTATTTAGCTTTGGTGTTATACTGCTAGAGATATTGAGTAGGCAGAAGAACAGGGGATTTTGGCATCCAGATCACCATCTTAACCTTCTTGGACATGTAAGTACAAAAACTATTTTATTTTGATGGTGCAATCCTCTAAGTACTTCCTCCAATGGCCTGCCATTTAAAGTATACTATTATAGAGGGTATGCAAGTAACAATTCTCCTTTTGTTATGACATAGAGGGATAGGGACATGAAACCTAACCTGCTAACATAACAAATGTCTTAATTTGTTTTAGGCATGGACACTATGGATCCAAAATATTCCACTGGAACTGATTGATAAGTCGCTAAGCGATTCGTGCACCATATCCGAAGTATTACGGTGTCTTCATGTGGCTCTGTTATGCGTGCAACAAGTACCTGAAGATAGACCAAGCATGTCATCTGTGGTTCTAATGCTGAGCAGTGAGGTTGCATTGCCCCCACCAAAGCAACCTGGTTTTTACACCGAACGAACTCTACCTGATGATCCGTCAAGGGTGCGTGATTTGTCGGAAAATAATTTCAGCACTACATTGTTAGAGGCTCGGTAGATGATCTTCAATCTGTCTGGTGCCTATTAATGCTCCTGTGTACCGTCACCAAAATGTGTTTGGCATGTAAGCTTGACTTGAACCTTGTAGGCTTAGATGCGAAACATTGAATTAAGATTATTCATATTGTGGACCACACATGTTATTGAGTTATAAGTTAATTTGGAGCAGTTCCTACGGCACAAACAAAAAAATTTTGGATTGTGGTAGAAACTTTAAGGAGCTATAGGCTTGCTGTTATTTTTCTTAGCTCTGTTTTGCTCCCCCAGAGAAGTTAACAGCCATAAAATTTGTCTAGATTTGTATTTTTATGGCAGAGACTTATTGTTTTTGTTGATATAAAATCCTGTAATGGGGAGCAACTGGTGCCAATGATTGGTTGATTCCCGAGTATTTTACTGTCTTAATTAAAGAACCGAAATATTTATAAAAAAATCTATGCAATTAAAAAATATTGATGCTATATATGGCATAATAATCCAACCATAGAAGTAGAGCACCAGATCTCAGCCAAAAAAAAAAAAAAAAACGCAAGAACAGCAGACAAACAAAAGTACCAAGCTACAGAATTGTCAGCTCAGCAGCAAGTAACACATTGTGAGAATTTTAAAGAGCAGAGCAGACTTGTTGAATGCAGTTGGTTCGAAATTTGCCAAGCGCTCAAAGTGTAAGGCTTTATGGATTCATGTTGTCCATGCTCGCCAGTCTGGTTCAGGAATTTGGTCGAACATGTGACGGGCACGTCGCACATTCTCGGAATTACAGTAAAATTACAAGAACCTAAGGCTCAGGTGAGATGAGAGATGTTGATGGGTAGCTTTTAAATCATGGATAAATACTCTTTTAACCATTTGATAAGGTTTTCAATGTGGTCTGAATTTACATTTCCTTGGTTGACAGAAAAATGTGAGAGAAAAACTTGTGACTTTTTCATGTGTGTTCAAAGCAAAAACATTAGAAACGAACTAATGATGCAGTGTGAATATGTTCAAGTTTTGATCAGTTTTGTCAACAAATGAGTCATTTTCGTATCTTTCTAAAAGAAAATACAAAAGTCATAGCAACGGTTTGTCTAGCAGACAAAATTTTAGTCTTGGTAGATACTAGTATATTACACATATACTTGAATGCTGATGAAATTTTATTATGACTTTATTTAGCTTTGTTGAATTTCAGACTTTGATGACACCAGCTAACTGCTAAGCTCATCTTTTTCATATGAACAAGGTTGTGACAGGAAAAACAAAAGCTTGCTTGGAAACATTATTTCCAAAGCTGAAATTGTTATGGGCAGAGCAAGTATGCATGTGAAGGTTGTACTTAACATAGGTGGATTGCATTGCTCTGGCATGCAACAGTTTCTGCTCTAGAAGTAATGTTTTCGAAGAAAAAGCTTTCATTTTTCAACATTAATCGAATTTTCGATTTCAAGTTTTGTTTCTGCTTGGGAATCACAAACATGACTGACTCGTTTACTCATCCTGGCTTTGAATTGGGCCATTGAAGCACAGGACCTGACATGATGGTGATCTTAGATGTTGAGGTTGGAATGATCAATATGTTTACTGAAAGACGTTGGATTTTCAGAGACACAAGTGAAGCTTCATGGAAGCTGGGGGAGAGGTCTTTTTCTTGCTCAGTAAGGCTTCTCGACAATCTATTTCTTTTGTTTTAGTAAATTTATAGGTTGTCAACTTCACTGAGTCTTCCTCTTGTGACCAACATGTGTATTAATTTATGAGTTTCTTTTGCTGAGACCAAGTTTTTTTAAACCAAGTTGCCCTGTCATTGAAGAAATCCAAGCCTAACAAAAGACTTAATAGCCCTGAAACTTGACACAGAGGTTGAAGGAAGAAAGCCATAAAGACCAAAACAAGCTTATAGCCAATCGAACGCTTGAGATCTTCCATTTTACTTCTTCTAACTTCTCTGCATATATGTTATATATTGTTTTTTTCACTAAAGTTATGCATTCTGATCAGAATATTGCCTTGAGAACCCTTTTTGTGTGCTCATTATTATTCTCCTTCGTGAGAACCTCCACTACAAATACACTAGACACTATCTCTCCAAATCAATATATTAGAGGTGATCAAACTCTAGTTTCAGCAGGTGGAACCTTTCAACTAGGATTCTTCAGCCCTGGTAAATTGACAAGCCGATACCTGGGGATATGGTACACTATTTCTAATGAGATAGTAGTATGGGTAGCCAACAGAGAAACACCACTTGATGATTCTTCAGGAGTTTTAAAGGTCACTGATCAAGGAGTTCTAGTCCTTCTCAATAGCTCAAACGGCGTTGTATGGTCATCCAACTCATCAAGAACTGTAGATAATCCAGTATCACAACTATTGGATTCGGGAAATCTTGTTGTGAAAAATGCAAACGAAACTAACCCTGATAACTTCCTGTGGCAGAGTTTTGATTATCCTTGTGACACATTCCTACCAGAAATGAAGCTTGGATGGGACTTCGTTACTGGTTTAGAAAGGTATGTTTCGTCTTGGAAGAGCACAGAAGATCCTGCTCGAGGAGAGTTTTCACTACGGATGACTCCTTATGGTTTACCACAACTTGTTGTTATGAAGGGAGCTAAGATAAAAACTCGATCAGGTTCATCGAACGGCCTTCGATTAACAGGATCTATCAGTCGACCAAACCCACTATCTGAGTTTGAATTTTTCTTGAACAAGGATGAGGTTTATTATGAGTACAGACTCCTAAACAAGTCTATGCTCTCGCGATATGCATTGAACCCATTTGGCATTGCACAGTGGTTCACATGGATTGAAAACACACATAGTTGGGAACCATTCTTTTCAACCCAACAAGACCAGTGTGAAATTTATGCCTTCTGTGGTTCATATTCTAGCTGCAACATCAGTAATGCTCCTGTATGTACATGCTTGAAGGGATTTATACCAAAATCGCCAGAACAATGGAATTCACAGAATTGGTCTGATGGGTGTGTTCGAAATACTCCATTATCTTGCAGCTATAATGATGGCTTCTTTAAATACACTAGCTTTAAATTGCCGGACACATCTTCCTCATGGTTTGATAAGAGCAAGAGCCTCAAGGAATGCAAGGGATTATGTTTGGAAAACTGCTCATGTACGTCATATGCAAATTTAGATATCAGGGATGGAGGAAGTGGCTGCTTGCTTTGGTTTGGAGACCTCACTGACATAAGAACCTTCCAATCTGATTCTCAAGACCTCTATATACGGCTGGCTTCTTCAGAACTAGGTGGCTTTTAGAATTTTGTCTGATCTTACTTTTGTTCTTCTTTCCAACAGTAGATAACATTAATTATCACTTATTTTCTGAGGTCGGGGGAAAATGAGTTCGTTTTAATTTTTAAGCAGTTCGGTAAACCTAGAGCATTTCCTAGATCCGGCCCATAATCAGGAACAGACACTTGTTTTTCTACCCAGAAGTATTACCATGAAAACCAGAAGTGTTGTTTGGTTGTCTCTGCTGTTGGCCATGGTGCTCTCAATCTGCAGTTATGTAATGCATGCTAAAATAAGGAATATTAGAATCTCAATTAACTGCAACACGAAAAATTGCTCTCCAAATGACATGCTTATTATATTACACTTGTGATCTTTCAGATGATATTGAGAAAAAGAGCAAGTTCAACAAGAAAAGGCTAGCTGGAATTGTAATCAGCTCTGTACTTTTTCTGGTGGGAATGCTAATAGTGGGGTTTATCTTGTATATACGAAAGAAGAAACTCAGAAATCAAGGTAAATTTCTCAGAGATGGACTTAATCGTGTTAAATAAATGATTGCAAGATTCTGGCACAAAAAATTAAATCAAAAGTATTTTTCTATGAAAAATTCATTAGATATGGGTTAGCAACTTTAGCATTAATTTCGTAAGTGCAACTGTCCACAACTGGCTGAAGAGATCTCCTACTGTTTCAGTAGTCAGAAGAAAGGATTACCTTGGAGAAGACCGGGAAGACATGGAGTTGCCACTATTTGACTTGAACACAATAGTTCATGCCACCAATGGATTTTCAAGCAGAAACAAACTGGGAGAAGGCGGTTTTGGACCCGTATACCAGGTTTAAAAAAAAAAAAAAAACTACATGTAGGCTTTTTTTTGGGTCTAAAGTTGAGCAATTTTGTGAAACAACATTTATTGACTTTTCTGAATGATGATCCATTCCATAGGGTACATTGATAGGCGGGAAAGAAATTGCAGTTAAGAGGCTCTCAAAGGATTCTGGACAAGGAACGATGGAGTTCAAAAATGAAGTTATACTGATAGCCAAACTACAGCACCGCAATCTTGTAAAGGTTCTTGGTTGTTGCACTCAAGATGACGAAAAAATCTTAATATATGAATTCATGGCCAACAGAAGCTTGGATTTCTTTATTTTTGGTATGTTCCTCTCCCAGTTGAACCACATAGATTTTGAATCATATCATCCTCCCCTTATTCTACTGAAATTCAATGTGGTACTGAACTAATTAACATGCTTCAAAATTTTTCAGACCAGGAAAGAGCTAAATTGCTCGACTGGCCTATGTACTTTCACATTATTAATGGAATTGCTCGAGGACTTCTTTATCTTCACCAAGACTCTAGATTAAGGATTATCCATAGAGATCTGAAAGCTAGCAATATTTTGCTTGATGATAATATGAACCCAAAGATTTCTGACTTTGGCCTGGCCAAAATATTTGGTGGCGATCAAAGTCAAGCCAATACTAATAGAGTGGTTGGAACATAGTAAGTTTGCAAACTTATTTTATGGTTGAATTTTGCGCTCTACTGCTTTTGAAATTCTTTCTCACTGCAATTTCATTCCCCAGTGGCTATATGCCTCCTGAATATGCAGTAGATGGAATTTTCTCGACGAAATCAGATGTATTTAGCTTTGGTGTTGTACTGCTAGAGATACTGAGTAGGCAGAGGAACAGGGGATTTTGGCATCCAGATCACCATCTTAACCTTCTTGGACATGTAAGTACAGAAACTATTTTATTTTGATGGTGCAATCCTCAATACACCTCCTCCAATGGCCTGCCATTTAAAGTATACTAGTATAGAGGGTATGCAAGTAACAATTCTCCATCTGTTGTGTACATGGAGGGATAGGGACATGAAATCCAACCTACTAACACAACATATGTCTTAATTTGTTTTAGGCTTGGACACTGTGGATCCAAAATACACCACTGGAACTGATCGATAAGTCGCTAAGCGATTCGTGCACCATATCTGAAGTGTTACGGTGTCTTCATGTGGCTCTGTTATGCGTGCAACAAGTACCTGAAGATAGACCCAGCATGTCATCTGTGGTTCTAATGCTGAGCAGTGAGGTTGCATTGCTTCCACCAAAGCAGCCTGGTTTTTACACCGAACGAACTCTCCCTGATGATCTGTCAAGGGCGCGTGATTTGTCAGAAAATAATTTCAGCACTACATTGTTAAAGGGTCGGTAGATGATCATCAAACTTTCTGATGCATGTTAATGCTCCTGTCACCAAAATGGGTTCGCCGTGTAAGCTTGATTTGAACCTTGTAGGCATAGCTGGGAAACAATGACTCAAGATTTTCATATTATGCAACACACATGTTTTTGAGTTATAATTTAATTTGGGGCAGTTCATACGGCACAAACAAAAAAATTCTGGGGTGTCTAGGATGTGGAAGAAATTGGAGGAGCTATAGGCTATATTGGTACTTAGCTCTGTTTTGCTCCCCAAGGGAAGGAAAGAGCCATAAAACTGGTTTAGATTCGCATTTTTATGGCAGACTTATTGTTTTTGTTAATATAAAATCGTGTGAATGGGGAGCAACTGGTGCCAATGATTGGTTGATACCCGAGTTTTTTGTTTTGTTTTGTTTTGTTTTAGTTAAAGAAGAAAAAATTGTTTTAGTTAAATATTGTGTGCAATAACATTATTTAGTAGCATTCGAGATAATGAGGTAATTCAAAGACAAACATTTTCACGAAAAAAAAGAAGCAGAAAAAATTGATACGTTGAAACTAGCAAATTAATAACTATAAATTATAAACTAATGGAAGTAGGCCACAAAATTTCAAAATTGCTTGGGCAGCCTTTTATTTATTTATTAATAAATAATTTAACCGTGCAGCTATAATTTGAAAATATAATATATTTAAAGAGTATAACCGGTTTTTTAATTTTATTAATATATTATAAAGTATAGGCTTTGAATATCTTCATCTGGATCTGTTTACCATCACAAAATGTGTTTGGCAGGTAATATTGACTTGAACCTTATAAGGCTTTGCAGGGAAACAATGATAGTTGATATTTATTCATATTTTGGGGTTGTTGAGTTGTGTTGTGGGGTTGTTGAAGGATTCGCGGTCGTGAAGGGGCAGGCATAGGCTTTGCCATTTCATTATTTTACATAGGTCGAGTTGATCCCCCTCCACCGGGAGAGTGGTGCTACTACCCACTAGAGATTTAAAAACCAGCAGAAAACTTTGAATTGTGAGATTAATTAATCCATTTTGTCTTAACCCGCTTCCTTAACCCTAGATCTTTTCACATGCAGTTCGATATAAAAAAAATGAGGGTCACATTATTATATATAAAGTTCATATTCCCACGCAACACATGGGTTATTTATTTATTTATTATTATTATATTATAATTATTTTAGTACAAGCAGTAGTTTAAATTACAAGGGAAGATGTTTCTCACACACACACACATTACCAAGATGCCATAAGAGGTTGAACTTGAGACCACTAATCTGCAAATCAATACCATTTTCTATTGGACTAGACCTCGTTAGCTCTATTATTTGTTTTATTTTAATTCTCATAGATGGCCGATAATATAATTATCTTAATAGTGGTCACTTATTCAATTATTATTAATTATTTATCTGCCTGGTGCTACATTAAATAAAGACCTATAGTGTGGGATAAATCCCATGACAACACACAGAAGTGAGAACCACAATCAATAGATAATGAACGTTGAAGTGGAAATAATCTCCAAGGAGATCATCAAACCATTTTCTCCAACCCCTAAACATCTTCGACGCCATCAGTTTTCCTTTCTTGATCAAATAAATCCCCCAATTTATTCCTCCTTGGTCCTCTTCTATGAATTCAGTGGCAAGACCCCGCCCACCATTACTGAAATATATATCAAAACACCTTAAGAAGTCCTTATCCGAGGTCTTGACCCTTTTCTACCCACTAGCCGGCCGACTCAGAGTCGAGAACCATTTTGTAGACTGCAATGACGAGGGAATACCCTACCTTGAAGGTCAAGTAAAACCCAATTGCCAGCTGTGTGATTTTCTCAATGATCCGGTCCCTGATGACCTCCAGAAATTTGTCCCCTTTGAGGCACATGATCATAATGAATTTTCCCTAGGTGTCCAGCTCAACATGTTCGAATGTGGAGGCTTCGCCATTGGTCTAAGCGTTTCTCACAAGCTCGCAGATGGACTATCTATGCTCATGCCCACCAAAACTTGGGCTGCCATTTCCCGCGGAGAATATGATAATCTTGAAGCCAAAATAGAGCATCCGGAATTTGTTTCAGCCACACTCTTCCCACCCAAGGAGATGACCAGGTACTACTCGCACTCCGGTATCACCAAGAACAAAGTAACAAAGAGGTTCGTGTTCGATTCCTCTGCGATAGAGGACCTCAGAGAAAAATATACAAGCTTGGAAAACAATGAGAAACGCCCGTCACGTGTTGAGACCTTGTCGGCTTTCATATGGAGGCGATTTGTGGAAGCTACCAAGGCTGATCCTGATCAAAATATTGATGATAAGAATAAGTTGCATATGGTGATCCAGACTGTGAACCTGCGCCCCAGGATTGATCCACCATTGCAACAAAATTCATTTGGAAATATTTGTCATTTTTTCATGATTAGTAGTAGTGGGGATGATGATTATGATGATGAAGATGAAGAATCTTGTCACGGCATGGTGAGGCGTGTACGAGAAGAAATAAGTAAGATTGACAAGGACTACCTGAAAAGGCTACAACAGGGTGATGAGCACTTCAAATTCATGAACCGACTTGCTCTAACTTCTATTAGATCTGCAGGGAAGGTAGTTACGTCTTACTTCAGTAGTTTGTGCAGATTTCCCCTCTATGATATGGATTTTGGTTGGGGGAGACCGGCATGGGTGGGCATACAGCCACTACCCTTGAACAACCTAATAGTTTTCGTCGACACCAAAGAGACTGGCGGAATAGAGGCATACGTTACCCTGGCGGATCAGCATGTCATGGCTAAATTCGAAAGTGACCCCTTCCTTCAAAGACGGGTGCACACGGGCCGGTTTGATACTGCGGTTTCAAGTTTAGTGTGTCAACCAGCCCGATTTAACCAGGTTGCGAAATATCACTCTCAAAATTGGTCAAGTGTAGTTAAGAAATCAATTCAAATCAAACCATTAAAACTTGGGTCGAGGCTATAATATGGCTTAAATTTAAATTTGGGCCTATCTAACCTTGTAATTGCTTTTCTTATCAATAAAAAAACATGTCCGAAATGTTAATGTGGGTCTGTTATGTGTGCAACGACGTGCCTGTGTTAGACCAAACATGTCGTCTGTGGTTCTAATGTGCGGGAAGGGATCACAAAATGTGTTTGGCAGGGTAATGTTGACTGCTTGGAAACAATTAATCAGTTAAGATTTTTCATAGTCTGCAAGAAAGATATATTTGAGTTTATAAATTGTCTAGCAACAAAGAAGGATTTTTTGTTGTTGAGTTGTGCTACCTCCCACTTGACATTGAAAAACTTTTGATTTGTGATGTGAGAGATGAAAACTTTTATATCTTTTGACATATAAATTTCCCACGCAACACATAGGCCATTTATTTTATTTCAATTCCCACAGATGGTGTGCGTGCTTATTTAATTCCTCATCATTACCCAATATTTTAATGGTTTGCAGGTCTGCTGATTATTGAACTGTTATTAATCAATCATCATCCTCATGCTAATAAACAAATACTTTTTTTTTTTTTTTTTTCAATAATCCCATGATGGCGCAATAAGTGAGAATCATCCAGTTGTAACTTGTAATTTTGATATACATTGTTAACTTATTTTTTAATAACTTAAAAGCCTATTTGTTTTATGTTTTCATGTGAAAACGTATTGTGGGTTATTTTGAGAAACAAGCTGATTTTATTTATTTATAAAATGAATCCAATAGTATGAACACATGTTGAAAACTCCAGTAGTATAAAATATCCTAATTTTTTTCATTGTTTATAATAATTTTAGCCTTTAAAAAATATCTTTGTTTAGAACATAAATTAGCAAAAATAGACTTGAAAAATAACTCACATATTCTTATTTTCAAATTGTACTACGACAAATGTTTTCACTGTTTTTATTTTCTAAATCTGTTTTCCAATTAATCTACTAAATGCATTTTCGAATTATGAAAATGCAAATTCGTTTTCTTGTTTTCATTCTTTAAAAATATTTTCAGAAAACATTTTCCAAAAACGTTACCAGACGGCTGCTGAATGTTTCTTAAGAAGCACTACTTCTCTAGATAGCACTAAAAGTGATTTTATAATCTATAACCACTTGTTTGTTTTCCAAATGCTATCAAAAGTGCTTTTTGTTATATTAAAAGGCTTTTAGCCATTCCAAAAGCCCAACGTAATGCAAAAACATTTATCCATATATCCTTTCTTTGATTCCCTAGGGGCCCCTCCCCTAATATATAGCTTATAAGTTTTTCTGACAACTGTTGTAAAAAATGCTTTTAGCCATTCCAAATGCCAAAAGCAGTGCAAATTTGCCAAAACCAGACTGCGTTTGGTTCTTACATAATTATTTTGTGGAGACTCAAGAGATCTCTTGCATGAAATCGATGGAGGTGTCGCAGGTTGCTTGACTGGCAAGGGTTTCTCTATGCTAAAAAATGATTTTTCTTTCACTTTCCAAAAGAAAAAGAACGGTGTGCTCATGAGTTCATAAAGAAGATGCATCATATCCGTGTAGTGTGTGTAAATTTAGTATATTATTACCCCTCTCAATAAAAAAGGTTCTCAAAAAAAGAAAAAAAAGAAGAAAAAGAAGATGCGTCTATCAAGGGTCAACTATATATGAATAATGTGCAACGTAATGTTATTATTTGCAGTTTATTAATCTTCTTCATAGTTTTTTGGTTTCTCAAGTGGGTACAACAGTGGCTCGAGACAACGTGATCACGTCTCAAATGGGTAGATGCTCATAAAAAAAATGCATGTGTATGGCACAGGTTGACTTGAACATTGCAGGCTTAGCTGGGAAACAATGACTTGTGATTATGCATATTCTGCAAATTAAACATGATCTTGAATTATAAATTTGCCTGCATTTGCAAAGGATTTTGGGGTTGTTGAGTTGTAGAGGAAATTTAAGGGGCCATATATAAAGCTTTGCCATTTATGTTGTGCATGGCTTTGTGTACAACCCCTACAATGGTGCTTACCCAATTCAGATTGAAAAACCAGCAGATTTTTTTTGAAATTGTGAATAACGTGAGAGATTATGTCAATGCATTTATTTTCTTGAATTCCTTAGTTAATTACGGATTACATAAAGTCAGGTTTAATCAGGTTTAATGAACACAAACAAAAGTACCACGATTTTTAAAACACAAGCAAACTGAAATTTATAAAGAAAATTAGCAAGTACATGTAACATCCATAAGCAAGCAAGTACATGTAACATCCATTAGTGAACTTCTATTGAGAGATCTCTCAAATATGTTTATTTGATGGACACCTTTGTACTTATAGGACCCACTCCGTATTGTATTTCACTAATTCAAACTATCTATTTTGTAGATATTCATTCAAATATCATCTCTACGAAAAATCACTTGAATCCGATATCATTTGACTAGTCAATTTAATTATTGAAATTTTATTAGTACTTTATTGAAGCATCGTGTTAATTGATTTTGTAAGGATAATCTATGAATGTAGACTTGAAAAATAAATGATTTAGATCATTGAAAAAAGATTCGTAGAGGACCCTAAAGGGTGTCCCTCAAATAAAATTATTTCATGATTCCTCAATATATATATATATATATATATATATATATATAGATCTTAGAAGATCTTGATCACAATATATATAAATATTATATCCCACGCAACGCATGGGCTCTATTTAAAATCCTCGAAGTTCAATTCTATGTTATTAAGCAATCCCATTTGCAATATTTTTGAGTACGTCCCATGTGTAATGATTTAATCCTTAATTACCGCCCAATAATTTGGTCCTTTGCTAACTGGTCAAACACTTATTACATTATTAGTATTACTAATCGTTTCAACTCTTTGTGATAATTAAATAAATACTTATCTATATATATATATATATATATATATATGCATATGCCATGCAAAATATAAGAACAACACTATATCAACATATTTAGAGAAAATGAACGTTCAAGTGGAAGTTATCTCCAAGGAGATCATCAAACCCTCTTCTCCAACCCCAAACCCTCTTCGCCATTACAAATTATCTTTTCTTGATCAACTCACTCCCTCCTCGTATACCTCTTTGGTGTTTTTCTATGAATTTGATGGCGAGACCCAACCCGCTATTAATGAAGTATCAAAGCACCTTAAGAAGTCCTTAGCCAAGGTCTTAACCCTTTTCTACCCGCTAGCCGGACGAGTGAAAATCGACGATCATTTTGTGGACTGCAATGATGAGGGAATTGCCTACCTCGAGGCTCAAGTAACCAACTGCCGGCTTTGTGATTTTCTCAACAATCCGCTCCCTGATGAACTCAATAAATTTATCCCATTTGCGCAAGATGAGCATATTGCAAATGAAATTGCCCTCGGTGTCCAGCTCAATATGTTTGAAGGAGGCTTTGCCATTGGTCTATGCACTTCCCACAAGCTTGCTGATTTTCTATGCATGCTCATGTTCACCAAAACTTGGGCTGCCATTGCCCGTGATGAAGTCGAAATACAGCGTCCCCAATTTGTTTCCGCCACACTCTTCCCTCCCAAGGGGATCACCGGCTATAATTGGGGCGCTGGTATCGCGGCAAAGAAAGTAACAAAGAGGTTTGTGTTCGATGCCTCCACAATAGAGGATCTCAGAGCAAAATATACAGGCTTGCAAAACAATGAGAAACAACCGTCGCCTGTCGAGGCCTTATCGGCTTTCATGTGGAGGCGATTTGTGGGAGCTACCAAGGATGATCATGCTGATGAGAATAAGTTGCACAGCCTGATCCACTCTGTGGACTTGCGTCCACTGATTGATCCACCGTTGTCTCCATATTCTTTTGGCAATATTTATGGTAATTCCTTGACTGCTCCCTTCTTAAGTAGTGGGGATGATGATGATGGTGATCAAGAATCTTCTTATGGCATGGTAAGGCGGGTACGAGAAGCAATAAGCAAGATTGACAAGGACTTCGTGAAAAGACTACAACATGGTGATGAGCAGCTGAGTTTGATTGGCCGGCTTGCTCCAAGTGCTAGCAAAGGGGAGGTGGTTACTTCTTACCACAGTAGTTTGTGCCAATTTCCTCTCTATGATAATGATTTTGGTTGGGGAAGACCTATATGGGTGAGCTTACCACCACTGCCCGTGAAGGACATAATAGTTTTCCTCGACACCAAGGAGCCTGGTGGAGTAGAGGCATACGTTAGCCTTGCCAAGGAAGTCATGACTAAATTTGAAAGTGACACCTTCCTCCGACGAAGGGTGGGTACGGGTCGGGTCGGTTCTGCAAGTTCGTGCTTAATTCATCAACCAGTCCGATTCAATCAGGTTGTAACATTTCACACTCGAAATCGAGCAAGTGTTATTAAAAAACCAACCCGAACCAAACTAATGAAGCTCGGGTCAGGTTCAATTTGTTCGGTTTGCTTCTGAAGCTTATGAAAAAATAGTTGGCATTAAAACCTGTAAGGCTTGCTATAAAATAAGAAAAGCCCTTAGAGCTAAAAGCCACTTTAATTTTTTGATTTTTCTTTGTGTGTATTGTTTTGCAATTTAAGTTGCTTCTTGACGCTTTTGCATCCTTGTAATTGTTTTATCAATAAATTTTTCTCACTGAACAAAAGAAAAGAAAAAGGTTTGATGCCAAATGAATAATGAAAGTGCGTTTTCTCAAAAAAAAAGAAAAAAAGAAAAAAAAAAGAAAGAAAGTGCGTAACTTCTCATGACTAGTGACTATTGTAGAAAGGTGAAAAAAGAAAGTGCGTAACTTCTCAAAAAAAGAAAAGAAAATGCTAGGCACTGCCTCCACCTAGGTATGCTCATCCCAAATTGTATATGTTTGGCACAGCCTACATTTTGAAAACATACCAACCATTCAAACTTGTTCAACTCTTAGATCGAACATTCATTTGACTCCAAGTTTCCAACAATTCTACTGTTTTATTGACCTAGAAAATAAGCAAGCTATCAAAAGCTAGCCTACCATTTTATTGATATCACAACCATGGCAGAGGAGGACGGTACTAATGACCAGCTCTCTAATCAGTACTCAGTTGGTGACCCTAGGGTTCAGAGAAGCATATTCAAGCAGCTCCTTTGTGCTTTCAAATAAGGCCATGTTCTCTTGACTCAGAGTCACCCATGCTTCTATTCCATTGTCATCTCTTTTGTCCATCAAAACCGTTACATTGTTAAGTGCAACAGCAAGCTAAATGAAAGGACCCGCCCCGAATTTCCCAAAACCCGAGGCGAATCCTGTGAAATTCCCGACATCACCCCGATGTCAAGCCTACTTACTAAAGACCGAGACTTTCTGCTGAAATTTCGGTAGTCTCCCCTATAAATTGGACATTTCCCAAAATTTTAACATGCATAAAAACACATTTAATATTCTCAACGGGCAGCATGCACAATATAATTTCATACAATCCACATAAACGGCCTTCGGCCTTCCTATAATTCTCAACAAACTACCAAGCATGCTAACAAATCAATTCATGCCTTAAACAAGGCAAACGATAAATTATGACTACTAAATTTCAACATACATCATCTAACTTTTTCAATTTCAGCATACGAGGTTTTAACCTCCCAACACAATCACATCTATATCTACGGCTGCACCTAATAACCATAGGCTGCCTACGTACTTTCACTGAGGGATCAAGCCACACGTAGTTCTTCCTTAAAACCCAATTCCACACATAGGCAATACCTTATTTCATTCCTCTGTATTTCACATAATTTTTTCATACGCCGGTACTACCAACGCCACGTATGGGACCTGTCAACACGTCGGATAACCTACGCCACGTGCGACCATGCTATATTATCACAATATCTCCCCATACGCCGGTACAACCAACGCCACGTATGGGGTTTGTCTCAAAGCCGGATAACCTACGCGACGCGAGACCTGTACATCATATCACATATCTCTCCATACGCCGGTACAACCAACGCCATGTATGGGGTCTGTCGACACGCCGGATAACCTACGCCACGTGCGACCTCAACACAATATCACATAATCTCCCCATACGCCGGTACAACCAACGCCACGTATGGGGTCTGTCTCAACGCCGGATAACCTACACTACGTGTGACCTCAACATATTATCACATATCTCCCCATACGCCCGTACAACCAACGTCACGTATAAGGCCTGTCCGCACGCCGGATAACCTACACCATGTGGGACCTAACATTCACATGGTGGTACTTGTAGTGTAACCAAAACCCGGGGAGGTACCTAAGGTAGTGCGTATAGCACTTCAAACTGACATTCTAGACTCTTTTGTACCCTTATACAAATATATATAAATATATATATATATATATATTCTGATATTGTGTAAACCTCAACAATAGTCTAGCACCTGATAATCCCCCTGGGAAGGTGAGATTACTCCGGGAGACTCACAGTCAACCAAGGGTCAAACTACCCTAACCCTGATCAAACGGGCCCACGGGGACTACGACCTCCAAATTCCGATCCGAAAGTTCCTATGGGTTATGCATGGTATAGGACACTTGTCCTGCAAGTTTGGTTCAGATCGGACGGTCAGATCGCTCACGATCGCATGATCTGACGGTTAATATAAAACATAAACTTTAAATTATTAAATCGGAACATCCGGTGCTCCGATTCAAGATCCGTGCATTCCTACACGATCCTAGAAATACCTAGATTAACATATATTAATTGGGAAACGATCCAACGGTCAGAACCTATCGAACCCGGATAACGCACAATATGCGAAAATCCGTTCGATAGTCAAACGATGTCCAAATTGAGATCCGCAAAATCCTACGCACTAGTGAGAACCAGGAGATCGCATTGGGACAATAATGCCCCTCTGCTACAGTGCCCACGCGCCGCCACACTCGCGGGCAGCGTGTGGGTGTCCAAAGTGATAAAGCTTTGCCGGAAAATCTCAACATCTCGGGCCAAGACTTCTACCCTAGGTATAACACCCTATTTGGAGTCACTTTTGTTCTTGGGCCTATCCCAAAAAGTGACCGGAAGTGGCCGAAAACAAACTCCCAAAATTGGCAGAATTTCAAACCGAAGATAAACTATCCTAGGCTCAAAATTAACGAAATCCTATCTAACCATCAGCTAGAGCATGGAAAATAGGTGGAAAACCATACCTTACTCATCAAATTTGGAGAAGAAATGAGAGAGAACGAGCTCCTTGAATTTTGGGTTAAAACCGGTCGGATTTTTGCATTTTCCGGCGAGCACAGGTGGTTCCAGTGGCTAGGATTGGTTGGGATGGGAAGAGGAAGATGGCATGGTTCTTTTGGGACCCGTGCCACCCCAAGCGGTGGCCGGATGCGACGGTGGTGGCCCAAAAACCACCGCGGTGAATAGTAACAGGGGGGCTGTTCTGAGCGCAGGGGAGGGCGAGAGAGAGAGAGAGAGAGAAAATCTGATTTTTATAAAAAATCCCATTTCGAAATATTTACGATTTTGCCACTGAACTTGTTTTGCTCGTAACTTCTTAGTTTCAACTCCGAATCGAGCCCACTACGTGTCTACGAACTCATCTCAGTACGACCTTCCCAAAAATACTAGTCACTGCCCCAAACTCCTTTCGGGTAAGAAAATGACCAAATTACCCCTATCTCAAGGGTCAATTTGTAATTTACCTTAAATAATTTAAATAAAGGGTTTAATTTGGAGTCGGGGTGTTACACTAAATCAGTCTCGTGGCGATCGATTGGAGCTCATTTGATATCTGAAACAAGTTGGTTGTGGTTATCTGAGATTAGCATTGTCTGGAGATTTTCTCCGATGAGAACTATGAGTTCTGGAGAATCAAGATGATAACCATCTTCAAGTCATATAGGTTGTGGACTCTGGTGGAGAAAGGAATAACGATTTCAGAATCGAAAAAGAAGAAGGCAGCTGAGGAAACATCTACAGAGGAAGATGATGAGAAGATGGCTGCGATTCTTATGAAGGATGCAAAAGCTCTGGGGATTATTCAGAACTCAGTTTCTGATAAGATCTTCCCTCACATTGCTATGCTGATTAAGCTAAAATGGCATGGAATCTGCTATATGAAGAATATCATGGTGGTGACCATGTCAGATCGATAAAGCTTCAAAACCTTAGACGTGAGTTTGAGTATACTACGATGCATGAAAATGAATCTCTGTCTGCATATCTTACTCGTTTGAATGAGCTGATTAATCAAATGAAAACATATGGTGAATCTTTATCTAATGAGAGGCTCGTTCAAAAGGTTCTAATTAGCTTGAATAAGGTTTATAATCCTATTTGTCTGGTGATTGAGAAGACAAAAAGTCTGGAAACAGTAGATTTATAGGAAGTCATTGCCATTCTAAAGAGTCAAGAGCAACGATTTGAGCTGCATAATATTATACAGCTGAGAAGGCATTTGCCTCCTTTTCTGTGAATCCTAAAAGCCAAAACAAGGGAGGTTTTTAATCTGGTCAATCTAAGTCTCAGAAAAATTGGAATCCAAAAGGCAAAACATGGGAATCAAATTCCAAGCTTCAACACACCAATTTTGCACAGAACTCATCATCAATAGTGGGTCAAGAATGTTCAAAACCACAGTGCAAAGTGTGTTCTAAATTTCATTTTGGTGAATGCAGATACAAGGGAAAGCCTGAGTGTTACAACTGTGAGAAATTTGGACATTTGGCTAGAGAGTGTACTGCAAGCAAGAATGTACAAAAAGCAAACTGTGCAAATCAAATGGAAGTGATTGGAAACCTATTCTATGCTAACAATACTATTGCTGCCACAAATGTTACTGGAGAATGGTATATAGACAGTGGTTATAGCAACCACATGACTGGAAATGAGAGTTTGCTGACAGATATCAGAACAAATGTGGTAGGCAAGGTACAAATGCCAAATGGTGAGCTTGTGAATGTAGCTGGAATGGGCACATTGGCAATTGATACTATCAAAGGCAAAAAGTATATCAAGGAAGTGATGTATCTTCCTGGACTGAAAGAGAATTTACTAAGTGTGGGCCAAATGGATGAACATGGTTACTATCTAGCATTTGGAGGAAAATTGTGTAGCATCTTTGAAGGTCCTTCACTAGAGTGTCTTGTAATCAAAGTAGAGATGAAAAGGAATAGGTGTTATCCCTTGGCACTATTATCTAATGATCATATTGCACTAAAGTGAAAGAACCCACCCCGAATTTTTCAAAACCCGAGGCGAATCCTGTGGAATTCCCGACATCACCCCGATGCCAAGCCTACTTACTAAAGACCGAGACTTTCTGTCGAAATTTCGGCAGAGTCTTCCCTATAAATTAGACATTTTCCAAAATTTCAACCTGCATAAAAATACATTTAATATTCCCAACGGGCAGCATGCACAATATAATTTCATGTGTAACACCCCGACCCCGAATTTAACCCTTATTTAATTATTTAATTATTTAAGGGTATTTTAGTCATATTTTTAACCGGAGAGAGTTTGGGGCAGTGACTAGTATTTTTGGATAGGTCGTACTGAGACGAGTTCATAGACACGTAGTGGGCTCGAATCGGAGTTGTAACGAGAGAGATATGGTCGAAAGAAATCCAGTGGCACAATCGTAAATATTTTAAAATGGGATTTTTATAAAAATCTGGCTTTCTCTCTCTCTCTCTCTCTCTCTCTCTCTCTCTCTCTCTCTCTCTCTCTCTCCCCCGCGACTTCTCTCTCTCTCTCCCGTCGGCTCTCTCTCTTTCTCTCCTCGTATCTCCGGCCACCGACCACGGCTGTGGGCGGGGGCGGTACCAAAACGACCGGGACGACGTCCCCTTCCTTCCCCGACCGTTCCCCGCCGGCGACGCGGCCTGTGCTGGCCGAAAAATGCAGAAAACCGACGAGAACCCACCGAAACTTCAACGCCGTTGATCTCCCTCCTCCGGCCACCATTTCCGTCGACCCAGGTATGGATCTTGAACCTCTCGAGCTGTTCTAGCTGATGGTTGGGTAGGATTAGATCGATTCTTAGCGTAGACAACCCGATTCTCGAATTGAAAATCGATCGAACTTCGGCTGCCGTGATCGGCCATTTTCGGCCACTTTTTGGGGTAGTTCCAAGAACAAAAGTGGCTCCAAATAGGGTGTTATACCTAGCGTAGGAGTTTGGAGCCGTGGTTTTGAGATTTTCCGGCGAAGCGTTATCGCTTTAGGCATCCACGCGCTGCCGGCGCTTGCGGTGGCGCGTGGGCACTGTAGAAAAAGTAGTGATGTGTTCCGATGAGATCCTTAGGTTGTCACGAGTGCGTAGGATTTTGCGAATCTCAATTCGGATGTCGTTTGACTATCGAACGGATAATCGCATAGTGTGCGTTATCCGGGTTCAATAGGTTGGGACCGTTGGATGGTCCCAAATTTAATATATGTTAATCTAGGTATTTCTAGGATCGTGTAGGAATTCACGGATCGTGAATCGGAGCCCCGGATGTTCCGAATAATAATTTAAAGTTTATATTTTATATTAACCGTCAGATCGTGCGATCGTGAGAAATCCGACCGTATGATCTGAACCAAACTCGCAGGACAAGTGTCCTATACCTGGTAGAACCCATAGAAACTTTCGGATCGGAAATTGGAGGTCGTGGGTTCTGCAGGTCCGTTTGACCAGGGTTAGAGTAGTTTGACCCTTGGTTGACCGTGAGTCTCCCGGAGTAATCTCACCCTTCCAGGGGGATTATCGGGAGCTAGAGTATTGTGGAGGGTTACACAATATTAGAATTATTTATATAATTATATATGGTTGTACAAGGGTACAAAAGAGTCTATAATGTCAGTTTGGAGTGCTATACACACTACTGTAGGTACCTCCTCGGATGTTGGATTCACTACAAGTACCACCAAGTGAAAGTTAGGTCCCGCGTGGTGTAGGTTATCCGGCGTTGGGACAAACCCCATACGTGGCGTTGGGTGTACCGGCATATGGGGAGATTTGCAATATGATGTTCAGGTCTCACGTGGCGTAGGTTATCCGGCGTTGAGACAGGCCCCATACGTGGCGTTGGTTGTACCGGCGTATGGGGAGCTATTGTGATATTGTGTTGAGGTCGCACGTGGCGTAGGTTATCCGGCGTGTCGACAGACCCCATACATGGCGTTGGTTGTACCGGCGTATGGGGAGATTTGTGATATGATGTTGAGGTCCCGCGTGGCGTAAGTTATCCGGCGTTGGGACAGGCCCCATACGTGACGTTGGTTGTACCGGCGTATGGGGAGTTATGTGATATGATGTGCAGGTCTCGCGTGGCGTAGGTTATCCGGCGTTGAGACAGACCCCATACGTGGCGTTGGTTGTACCGGCGTATGGGGAGATATTATAATAGTATGGCATGGTCGCACGTGGCGTAGGTTATCCGGCATGTTGACAGGCTCCATACGTGGCGTTGGTTGTACCGGCGTATGGAGAGATTATATGAAATACAGAGAAATGAAATAAGGTATCGCCCAAGTGTGGAATTGGGTTTTTAGGGAAGAACTACGTGTGGCTTGATCCCTCAAGGAGGGTACGTAGGCAGCCTAAGGTTATTAGGTGCAGCCGTAGACTAAATATTAGTCATATTTGGTATTTGAATTGTTTGGTAATCGGTTAAGAATTATTGGAAGGCCGAAGGCCATTTGTGTGAATTGCATGAAATTATATTGTGCATGCTGCCAGTTGGGAATATTAAATGCGTTTTCATGCAGGTATAAATTTTGGGAAAATGTCCAATTTATAGGGGAGACTCTGACGAATTTTCGGCAGGAAGTCTCGGTTTTTAGTATTTGGGCTTGGCATCGAGAGGATGACGGGAATTCCAAAGGGTTCGCCTCGGGTTCTGAAAAATTCGGGGCGGGTCCTTTCATCATGCAATTCACATAAACGGCCTTCGGCCTTCCTATAATTCTCAACAAACTACCAAGCATGCTAACAAATCAATTCATGCCTTAAACAAGGCAAACGATAAATTATGACTGCTAAATTTCAACATACATCATATAACTTTTTCAATTTCAACATACGAGGTTTTAACCTCCTAACACAATCACATCTATATCTGCGGCGGCACCTAATAACCTTAGGCGGCCTACGTACCCTCACTGAGGGATCAAGCCACACGTAGTTCTTCCCTTAAAATCCAATTCCACACATAGGCAATATCTTATTTCATTTCTTTGTATTTCACATAATCTCCCCATCCGCCGGTACAACCAAAGCCACGTATTGGGCCTATCAACACGTCGGATAACCTACGCCACGTGGGACCATATCATACTATCACAATATCTCCCCATACGCCGGTACAACCAACGCCATGTATGGGGTCTGTCTCAACGCCGGATAACCTATGCCACGCGAGACCTGCACATCGTATCACATATCTCCCCATACGCCGGTACAACCAACGCCACGTATGGGGTTTGTCGACACGCCGGATAACCTACGCCACGCGCGACCTCAACATAATATCACATAATCTCCCCATACGCCGGTACAACCAACGCCACGTATGGGGTCTGTCTCAACGCTGGATAACGTACGCCACGCGAGACCTGAACATCATATCACAATATCTCCCCATACGTCGGTACAACCAATGCCACGTATGGAGTTTGTCGACACGCCGGATAACCTACGCCACGTGCGACCTTAACATATTATCACGTAATCTCCCCATACGCCCGTACTACCAATGCCACGTATGGGGTCTGTCTCAACGCCGGGTAACCTACGCCACACGAGATCTAAACATCATATCACAATATCTCCCTATACGCCGGTACAACCAATGCCACGTATGGGGTCTGTCGACACGCCGGATAACCTACGCCATGCGAGACCTGAACATCATATCACAATATCTCCCCATACGCCGGTACAACCAACGTCATATATGGGGTCTGTCGACACGCTGGATAACCTATGCCACGTGCGACCTTAACATATTATCACGTAATCTCCCCATACGCCGGTACTACCAAGGCCACATATGGGGTTGTCCGCACTCCGGATAACCTACGCCATGTGGGACCTAACTTTCACAGGATGGCACTTGTAGTGTAACCAAAATCCGGGGAGGTACCTAATGTAGTGCGTATAGCACTTCAAACTGACATTCTAGACTCCTTTGTTACCTTTACAAACGTATATAAATATATAATTTACTTCTAATATTGTGTAAACCTCAACAATAGTCTCTCACCCGATAATCCCCCTGGAAAGGTGAGATTACTCCGGGAGACTCACGGTCAACTAAGGGTTAAACTACCCTACACATGGTCAAACGGGCCCAAGGGGTCCACGATCTCCAAATTCGAATCCGAAAGTTCCTATGGGTTCTCTAAGGTATAGGACACTCGTCCTGCAAGTTTGGTCCAGATTGGACTGTCGGATCGCTCACGATCGCACGATCTAACGGTTATTATAAAACATAAACTTTAAATTATTTATTCGGAACATTCGGGGCTCCGATTCACAATCCGTGAAATCCTACACGATCCTAGAAATACCTAGATTAACATATATTAAATTTAAGACCATCCAACGGTCCTAACCTATCGAACCCGGATAACGCGCAATAGGCGATATCCGTTCGATAGTCAAACGACGTTCGAATTGAGATCCGTGAAATCCTACGCACTAGTGACAACCTAAGGATCGCATCGAGACACATTGCTACTCCACTACACCTGCTCACGAGCCGCCACAAGCGTCGGCAGCGTTGGGTGTCCAAAGCGATTACGCATCGCCGGAAAATCTCAAAACCGCGGCTCCAAACTCCTACCCTAGGTATAACACCCTATTTGGAGCCACTTTTGTTCTTGGACCTACCCCAAAAACTGACCGGAAGTGGCCAGAATCGCGTCCCAAAACTGACCGAATTTCAATTTGTAAATCGAATTGGCTACGCTAAGAATCGATCCAATCCTACCCAACAGGCAGCTAGAGCATGAAAAGTAGGCGAGAAACCATACCTCGCTCGTCGGAATCGGTGGTCGGAGGAGGGAGATCGACGGCGGTGAAGTTCGGACGACTCCGGCTGCTTCTTCTCCATTTTTCGGCGAAAGCACGGCGGCTGGGGCTGGAAGAGGACGACGCCCCGGTCATTTTGGTACCGGCCCCGTCCACAGCCGTGGCCGGTGGCCGGAGTTTCGAGGAGAGAGAGAGACCGACGGGGAGAGAGAGAGAGAGAGAGCTCGCGGGAGGGGAGAGAAAGAGAGAGAAAAATCTGATTTTTATAAAAATCCCATTTCGAAATAATTACGATTGTGCCACTAGGTTTCTTTTGACCATATCTCTCTCATTACAACTCCGATTCGAGCCCACTACGTGTCTATGAACTCGTCTCAGTACGACCTATCCAAAAATAATAGTCACTGCCCCAAACTCTCTCTGATTAAGAATATGACCAAAATGCCCTTATTTCAAGGGTAAGTTTGTAATTTTCCTTAAATAATTAAATAATTTAAGTAAGGGGTTTAATTTGGAGTCGGGGTGTTACATAAAGGCAAGTGTATCTAACTTTACTTGGACATGGCACAAAAGGTTAGGTCATTTGCATCTAAAAGGACTAAGTCAACTCAAAGAAAAAGATATGGTGCATGGACTGCCATTCATGGAAAAGGTTGATGGAGTCTGTGAAGGATGTCAGCTTGGAAAGCAGCATCTAGAATGGTTTCCAAAGAACCAAGCATGGATAGCAAGCAATCCTCTTGAGCTAGTTCATGTGGATTTGTGTGGACCTATGCAAAATGAATCCATTGCTGGCAACAAGTATTTCATGCTTCTTATAGATGATTGTACAAGAATGGCCCGGGTCTATTTTCTCAGATACAAGTCTGATGCACTAAATTGCTTTCGAAAGTTCAAGTCAATGGTAGAATTGCAAAGTTGCTTTAAGGTAAAGTGTTTGAGAAGTGACAGAGGAGGAGAGTTCACAGCCAATGAATTCAAAAAGTTATGCGAAGCTGAAGGGATTCAAAGACAACTCTCTATGGCCTATGCTCCACAACAAAATGGAGTGGTGGATAGAAAAAATATGACTGTAGTTGAAATGGCAAAAGCAATGCTTCATGAGAAATGATTGCCTTACTATCTGTGGGCAGAAGCTGTGCACACAGCTGTCTACTTACTAAATAGGTGCCCTACTAGAGCACTTGGAGACAAAACTCCATTTAAGGCATATAGTGGGAGAAATGTAGGACTGGCACACCTCAAAATATTTGGTTGTGTGTTAGGTACACATACCAAGTGAAGTGAGGCAGAAGTTAGATGCAAAAAGCACCAAGGGTATCTTTGTGGGGCATGCAATCTATGAAAAAGGTTATAGAGTGTATGATCCCGCTACTAAGAAGATTCTACTCTCAAGGGATGTCGTGTTTGATGAGAATGCAGCGTGGGATTGGAAACAAATGTCTAATAAACAAGGAACTGTGATCAATCATGAAGAACAATCTGATCTGTCTAATGACTCATCACAAATGACACCTTGTAGAAGCTATGATCATTTTCAATCACCAAGGACAAGTGATATAAGCAGCAACATGAGAAATACTCAAGCTTTTGATCACACTCCATTAAAATGGAGAAATCTAGATGATGTTTTAGCTCAATGCAATCTTTGTATTATGTTCCATAAAAATTTGATGAAGCTGCTAAAGATGAATCTTGGATGAAAGCAATGAAGGATGAACTGTCAATGATTGAGAAAAATGCAACATGGGAGCTGGTGGACAGACCAGCTGATAAGCCTATAATTGGAGTTAAGTGGGTGTTCAAAACCAAGCTAAACCTTGATGGTTCAGTACAGAAGAACAAGGCAAGGCTGGTTGCCAAAGGTTATACTCAGAAACCAGGTGTTGACTACAATGAGACCTTTGCACCAGTGGCTAGACTTGATACAATCCGCACACTGGTTGCATTGGCAGCACATAAAAATTGGAAATTGTATCAGCTAGATGTCAAATCTGCCTTTCTAAATGGTGTTTTGGAATAGGAGGTGTATGTAGATCAACCGGATGGTTTTATGGTCAAGGGGAGTGAAGATAAGGTGTACAAGCTTCATAAAGCTCTTTATGGCCTAAAACAGGCACCAAGAGCTTGGTATGGTGAAATTGACACCTACTTTGCTTAGTGTGGATTTTCCAAAAGTCAGAGTAAGGCCACTCTCTATACCAAAACCAGAGGAGAAGCAGAAATTCTGATAGTGTCCATCTATATAGATGACATTATTTATACAGGGAATTGTCAGTCAATGTTAGAGGAGTTCAAGCAAGACATGATGGTGAAATATGAAATGACAAACTTGGGGCTCTTGCATCATTTTTTAGGAATGGGAGTCATTCAAACTCACACTAGCATTTTTCTTCACCAAAAGAAATATGCAACATCTTTGTTGAGCAAATTTGGCCGACGTGAATGCAAACTTGTCTCTATACCTCTGGTTACAACTGAGAAGTTAAGCAAAGATGATGGAAGTGGTCCAGCAAATGAAGAGCAATATAGGAAGATTGTGGGAAGCTTGCTATACCTCACAGCTACAAGACATGATATAATGTATGCGTCTAGTCTATTTGCTAGATTTATGCATTGCCCAACTAATAAGCATTATGGAACTGCTAAAAGAGTTCTCAGGTATATTTAGGGGACACTTGATTATGGGTTGGAGTATGTGAAGGGAAGGAATACAGTGTTAATTGGCTACTGTGACAGTGACTGGAGTGGCTCAGTCGATGACAGTAAGAGCACTTAAGGATATGCTTTCTCTTTTGGCAGTGGTGTTTACATCAGTCAAACAAAACTGTGTTGCTCCTTCTACTGCAGAGGCAGAATACATTAGTGGATCAGAAGCAACTGCACAGGCAATTTGGCTCAGATTTGTTTTGGAAGACTTTGGTGAATTTCAAGCTGAAGCTACACCACTACATTGTGACAATACAACTGCAATTGCTATCATAAAGAACCCTGTGTTTCACTAGAAAACTAAACACATTGATCGAAGGTATCACTTCATCACGGATGCCTTGTAAGAAGGAATCATTAACTTGATTTACTATCCTACAAATGAGTAGCTGGCAGATATCTTCACAAAGTCATTGGCTAAAGATCGATTTTGCAATCTCAGAGACAAGCTTGGTGTGAAATTAGCTTAAAACTTAAAGGGGAGTGTAGAATTGTAAGTAGTGAGCCTGATTTCTTTTAAGCCAAGAGTGTTAAATTGTGTATTCACTTAGTCCTAGAGAATGACATGTAACACCCCGACCCCGAATTTAACCCTTATTTAATTAATTAATTATTTAAGGGTATTTTAGTCATATTTTTAACCGAAGAGAGTTTGGAGCAGTGACTAGTATTTTTGGAAAGGTCGTACTGAGACGAGTTCATAGACACGTAGTGGGCTCGAATCGGAGTTGTAACGAGAGAGATATGGTCAAAAGAAGCCCAGTGGCATAATCGTAAATATTTCAAAATGGGATTTTTTATAAAACTCAGATTTTTTTTTTTCTCTCTCTCTCTCTCTCTCTCTCTCTCTCTCTCTCTCTCCCGCGGCGACCTCTCTCTCTCTTCCTCTCTCCCGTTCCAGCGGGGCCGTCGCCTTCCAAGAGGCGCCGGCGCCGCCACAGGGCACCACCGGCCACGGCACCGGTGGCGTTCGAACCGCCGTCGTCCCTCCTTCCTTTCCCGACCCTTCCCCGCCGGCGGCACGGCCTGTGCTGGCCGGAAGATGCGAAAAACCGACGGGAACCCACCGAAACTTCAACGCCGTCGATCTCCCTCCTCCGGCCACCAATTTCGTCGACCCAGGTATGGATTTTGAACCTCTCAAGCTGCTCTAGCTGATGGTTGGGTAGGATTAGATCGATTCTTAGCGTAAACAACTCGATTTTCGAATTGAAAATCGGCCGAAACTTCGGCCGCCGTGATCGGCCATTTCCGGCCACTTTTTGGGGTAGGTCCAAGAACAAAAGTGGCTCCAAATAGGGTGTTATACCTAGGGTAGGAGTTTGGAGCCGTGGTTTTGAGATTTTCCGGCGAAGCGTTATCGCTTTGGGCATCCACGCGCTGCCGGCGCGTGCGGCGGCAGTGGGTACTGTAAAAAAAGTAGTGATGTGTTCCGATGAGATCCCTTCGGTTGTCACGAGTGCGTAGGATTTCGCGGATCTCAATTCGGACGTCGTTTGACCATCGAACGGATAATCGCATAGTGTGCGTTATCCGGGTTCGATAGGTTGGGACCGTTGGATGGTCCCAAATTTAATATATGTTAATCTAGGTATTTCTAGGATCGTGTAGGAATTCACGAATCGTGAATCGGAGCCCCGGATGTTGGATTTACTACAAGTACCACCAAGTGAAAGTGAGGTCCCACGTGGCGTAGGTTATCCGGCGTGCGGACCGACCCCATACGTGGCGTTGGTTGTATCGGCGTATGGGGAGATTTGTGATATTATGTTCAGGTCTCACGTGGCGTAGGTTATCCGGCGTTGAGACAGGCCCCATACGTGGCGTTGGTTGTACCGGCGTATGGGGAGCTATTGTGATATTGTGTTGAGGTCGCACGTGGCGTAGGTTATCCGGCGTGTCGACAGATCCCATACGTGGCGTTGGTTGTACCGGCGTATGGGGAGATTTGTGATATGATGTTGAGGTCCCGCGTGGCGTAGGTTATCCGGCGTTGGGACAGGCCCCATACGTGGCGTTGGTTGTACCGGCGTATGGGGAGATATTATGATAGTATTGCATGGTCGCACGTGGCGTAGGTTATCCGGCGTGTTGACAGGCCCCATACGTGGCGTTGGTTGTACCGGCGTATGGGGAGAATATGTGAAATACAGAGAAATGAAATAAGGCATCGTCTAAGTGTGGAATTGGGTTTTTAGGGAAGAACTACGTGTGGCTTGATCCCTCAAGGAGGGTACGTAGGCAGCCTAAGGTTATTAGGTGCAGCCGCAGACTAAATATTAGTTATAATTTGTATTTGAATTGCTTCGTAGTTGGCTAAGAATTATTGGAAGGCCGAAGGCCATCTGTGTAAATTGCATGAAATTATATTGTGCATGCTGCCAGTTGGGAATGTTAAATGCGTTTTCATTCAGGTATAAATTTTGGGAAATGTCCAATTTAGAGGGGAGACTCTGCCGAAATTTCGGCAGGAAGTCTCGGTCTTTAGTAATTGGGTCTGGTATCGGAGTGATGTCAGGAATTCCAAAGGGTTCGTCTCGAGTTTTGAGAAAATTCGGGGCGGGTCCTTTCATGACAAGTGTAAGGCTTCAAACGTGTAAGGCTAAAATAGCCAAGAGTGGTATTCCTAGAATTGAGACAGATGGATGGCTGAGATTCACTGATGCTTGTGTGAATCTAGCTCAGAGCTAACGGTCATGTAGTACATGCCGTGTGAGCTCATTCTTACAAATATAGATATATACAAAACCTTGCTCACATACTTTGTGAGTAAGCAGAGCAGTTATTCAATAGCATTCTCTATTTCTTCTTTTCTCTCTAACTGACCAATACACAAACCCAGCTTGAATAGCAAAACACTAAGAGATTCCCAACCAAGTTTTCTGGCAAGGGTGGCACAGCCATTTTACGCATGTTCACAGTGTGACAGAAGACTGATGGCCTTATTAGGCTAGTCCCCAACATGTTTGATGATGATCTGGATGATGCTTCAATTTTGCATTTCCAAATGAGTGCTGAAACTGCTTATACACTTGTTGGTTTGGGCACAACTGAGCTGGTTGCCTTTGATTGGAGAGCAGCAATCTTTGAGGCATCAAACACAAACCTCCTTCTTATGAACTTTTCCTTATCAACTTCCATAGATGGCAGTGGCTCTGAGTTAGAGAAATTTAGTGGAGAAAACAAAGATGCAGCACTAAATTTGGGAAGCATTAACATATTTGACTGATCATGGGCAGCTGCAGTCCAACAATTGATGAATGTGCTTAATGTTGTGGCATCACCAAACTTATGAGAAATGCTAAACCCAATTTACAGTCCACCACACTCAAACAAGTTGACTTGAACAAGAAGCAACGTGCCGGTGCCCGCTTCTCTGGACTCGGGTTCAACTGGTAGGAATTGTCTTAACATCTCGGCATCTGGGTGTTCGAAAATCTCCAATAAGGAACACTTGACACGGGCTTCCACAAACTCAGCTCCATCATCGTTACATTCAATCGTGGCATCACCTTTGATTCTTCCTGCCAAAGGGTAGAAGTGAGTGAGAGTTATAGCTGTAGAAGTGAGTGAGAGTTTTAGCTAAGGATTGCATTAGATACTGACATCTTTCATTGGCGGCCATGACATTGTTGCTAGTAGCATCAGCAGCATTGGGATAGAAGAGAAGGATTGGGATGTAGGTTTGATGGGCCATCTGATCCAAAATAGAGAGCTTATAATTTCTAAGGTGATGAGGAGTTGGAGAGGATGGTTTAACTGTTGCCCTTTGGATGATTTCAACCTTGATTTCTGTGGCCATTTTGCTCAACCTTGATTTCAAGTGATGCAAGCACAAACTGTGAATTGGAACAATGGGGCTGGTCTACCTTATAATGGATCGGGTTCTACATTGAATTGAATATAACTAGAACTACTTTGTAGGCAAAAGCCCCACTACTGGCTGCCTCTCAAAGATTTCAACCTTGTTGCTCTGTGGCCATATCTTGATAGTAGATTCTGTTAAGTGTGGAAAATAATGTCATGAATATTAGACCGCGGCATGGCCTGCCTTAAACATTGAAGAACTACCTACTTTTGTGGAATTTTGTAGTTGATTATCCAATTGTACTGGGATACAATTAAGTCAACTGGACAGTTGAGTTAATTTCTGGAGGAATTAGGCAGCTGTGCGATATAGGTAGCAGTCCCCAGCAGTTGCTTGGCTATTATGGCTAATCACTACCGAAAATCCAAATGCTAGCAGTTTTCTTTTAATCTCTTGAGAGGGCAGCATTCTACATTGAAGAACTGCGTTTGAAAAGGCCAGCTACATTGAAGAACTACCTACTTTTGGGTTTGTAGTTGATTATCCAATAGTACTGGGATACAATTAAGTCAACTGGACCGCTGAGTTAATTTCTGGAGCAATTAGGCGGCTGTGCTATATAGGTAGCAGTCCCTAGCAGTTGCTTGGCTATTATGGCTAATCACCACCGAAAATCCATATGCTAGCAGTTTTCTTTTAATCTCTTGAGAGGGCGGGATTCGAATATGATACCGTTTTTGACATTGTGAAAAGGAAACTCTTAGGCTATGTCATGTCACAACCCACGGATTTACGTAGCTTTGGGTTAAGACATGATTCACACCTTAATTATAGAATTTAATAAAAACTGTAACTAAAATGTGAAGAAACATTTAAATAAATAAAATAAACATTTCACGTAGAATATTCAACGGAAACGACAACATCTAAAATCTGAATTTTTTTACATTATTTTACAAGTTAGAACTACTCAAGAGTTCACTAAAAGAGTAGCTCATTATTCATCCACAAGTTATGTACACAATACACTCTATAGATATGCCAAAATCACCACAAGCTCTAGATTTTAGGTTCAGTACCTGCAAAATGTATTAGGGGGTGAGCCAAACCATAGCTCAGTAAACCTTTTCACGGTAAATTGATATAACTAAATTAAGTGACTTACATAGCCAAAATATCACATTATTAAGCATGAATGCTCTTCATCTAATCTCGTTAATTCATATAACTGTTCAAGCAGACCTGCTGTAACATCCTGACCCAAATTTAAATACTCTTTTAATTTAATTAATTAAATAATTATGAAATTATAATTTTGCCCTCGGGGAGGGTAATTTTGGTCACTTTTTAATCTGGAAGGATTTTGGGGAAATGATTGGCACTATGACGTAGATCGCGTCGAGATGAGTCTGTAGACACATAGTGGGCTCAAATCGGAGTTGTAACGAAAAAGTTACGAACACCGAAGCATAATGGCACAATAGTAAATATTGCAAATTTGGGGTTTTTAAAATCTTAAATCTCTTATGCCCTCTCTCTCTCTCTCTCTCTCTCTCTCTCTCTCTCTCTCTCTCTCTCTCTCTCTCTCCCTCTCCCTTGCCCGCCCCCCTCCCCCCACGTGAGAACAGCCGACGGCCTTTGTGGCCGGTACCAAATGAACCGCCACCAGATTTCGGCCACCAATTTATTCGATCTAGGTATGCTTTTTCATCATCTTAATGTGTTCTAGCTGATGGTTGGGTTGTTTAGGATCGATTTCTGCGTTTTGAAACTGAATTTATCGCTTAAAGTTTTGGCCGATTTCTACTCGTAATTCCGACCATCTCCGGCCACTTTTTGGCAATGGTCCAAACAAAAGTTACTCCACTCATTGTCCTGATCATGTAAGTATAGGTCTTGATCGGCGGTTTGGATGTTTTCTGATGGCCGGAATTACTCTGCGCACACACGCGCTGCCAGCGCCTGGGCGGGCCTTTGGGCCCTAAAATGATTCCGAGCACGACAGTATGGTTGGATTTGAATTTGGACTTGAAAAAATAACTCACATATTATTATTTTCAAATTGTACTATGAGACATGTTTTCACTATTTTTATTTTGTAAATATGTTTTCCAATTAATCTACCAAACGCATTTTCGAATCATGAAAATTTTAATTCATTTTCTCGTTTTCATTCTCTGAAAATATTCTTAGAAAACATTCATCGAAAACGTTACCAGACGGCCCCTGAATTTTTCTTAAGAAGCACGTACTTCTCTAGATAGCACTAAAAGTGATTTTATAATCAATAACCACTTGTTTCGCTTCCAAATGCTATCAAAAGCGTTTTTTGTTATATTCAAAGGCTTTTAGCCATTCCAAAAGCCCAACATAATGCAATAACATTTATACATATATCCTTTCTTTTATTCCCTAGGGGCCCCTCCCCTAATATATCGCTTATAAGTTTTTCTAATAACTGTTGTAAAAAATGCTTTTAGCCATTCCAAATGCCAAAAGCAGTGCAAATTTGACAAAACCAGACTGCGTTTGGTTCCTACATAATTATTTTGTGGAGACTCAAGAGATTTCTTGCATGAAATCAATGGAGGTGTCGCAGGTTGCTTGACTGGCAAGGGTTTCTCTATGCTAAAAAAGATTTTTCTTCCACTTTCCAAAAGAAAAAGAATGGTGTGCTCTTGAGTTCATAAAGAAGATGCATTCTAGCATCCGTGTAGTGTATGTAAATTTAATACATTATCATCCCTCTCAATAGGAAAAATTCTCAAAAAAATAAAAATTAAAAAGAAAAAGAAGATGCATCTATCAAGGGTCAACTATATATGAATAATCTGCAACGTAATGTTATTATTTGCAGTTTATTAATCTTTTTCATAGTTTTTTTTGTTTCTCAAGTGGGTACAACAGTAGCTCGAGACAATGCGATCACGTCTCAAATGGGTAGATGCTCATAAAAAAAATGCATGTGTATATGGCACAGGTTGACTTGAACATTGCAGGCATAGCTGGGAAACAATGACTTGAGATTATTCATATTCTGCAAGTTAAACATGATCTTGAATTATAAATTTGCCTGCATTTGCAAAGGATTTTGGGGTTGTTGAGTTGTAGAGGAAATTTAAGGGGCCATATACAAGGCTTTGCCATTTATATTGTGCATGGCTTTGTGTACACCCTACACAGATATGGTGCTTACCCAATTCAGATTGAAAAACCAGCAGATATTTTTTGAAATTGTGTGAATAACGTGAGAGATTATGTCAATCCATTTATGTTCTTGAATTCCTTAGTTAATTCTGGATTACATAAAGTCAGGTTTAATCAGGTTTAATGAACACAAATAAAAGTACCACGATTTTTAAAACACAAGCAAACTGAAATTTATAAAGAAAATTAGCAAGTACATGTAACATCCATAAGCAAGCAAGCAAGCAAGTACATATGTAACATCCATCAGTGAGCTTCTATTGAGGAATCCCTTAAATAAGTTTATTTGATGGACACCTTTATACTTGTAGGGCCCACTCTGTATTTTATTTCACTAATCCAAACCGTTTATTTTGTAGATATTTATTCAAAGATCATCTCTACAAAAAACACTTGAATCCGATATCATTTGACCAGTCAATTTAATTATTGAAATTTTATTACTTTCTTGAAGCAAAGTGTTCATTGATTTTGTTGGACACAATTAGATGTCGAAACGGTTTTCGATTTGTCTAATTTTTTGCAAGATGATCTATGAATGTCGACTTGAAAAATAGATGATTTGGATCCTTGAAAAAATATTCGTAGGGGACCCTAAATGGTGTCTCTCAAATAAAATTATTTAAGAGATTCCTCAATAAAATATATATAGATAGATCTTAGAAGATCTTGATCACAATATATATAAATATTATATTTTCCCCACGCAACGCATGGGCTCTATTTAAAATCCTCGAAGTTCAATTCTATGTTATTAGGCAATCCCATTTGCAATATTTTTGAGTACGTTCCTTGTGTAATGATTTAATCCTTAATTACTGCCCAATAATTTGGTCTTTTGCTAACTGGTCAAACACTTATTACATTATTAGCATTACTAATCGTTTCAACTCTCTGTGATAATTAAATAATTACTTATCTACCAGCCTATTGTGTCGGTTCTGCAAGTTCGTGCTTAATTCATCAACCAGCCCGATTCAATCAGGTTGTAACATTTCACACCCGAAATCGAGTAAGTATTATTAAGAAACCGACCCGAACCAAACTAATGAAGCTCGGGTCAGGTTCAATTTGTTCGGTTTGCTTCTGAAGCTTATGAAAAAATAGTTGGCATCAAAACCTGTAAGGCTTGCTGTAAAATAAGAAATGCCCTTAAGCTAATTAAAAGCCACTTTAATTTTTTGATTTTTCTTTGTGTGTATTGTTTTGCAATTTAAGTTGCTTCTTGACGCTTTTGCATCCTTTTAATTGTTTTATCAACAAATTTCTCTCACTGAAAAAAAGAAAAGAAAAAGGTTTGATGCCAAATGAATAATGAAAGTGCGTTTTCTCAAAAAAAGAAAAAAAAAGAAGAAAAAAAAGTGCGTAACTTCTCATGATGTCACATCCCGGGATCGGCTCCGCCGTAGCACGATATTGTCCGCTTTGGGCCCCCCTCTCTGCCCTCACGGTTTTGTTTTTGAGAGCTCACGAGCAACTTCCCTGTGGGTCACCACTCCTGGAATTGCTCTAGCCCCCAACTCGCTTAACTTCGGAGTTCTTACGACTCCGAAGCCAGTGAGCTCCCAAAAGGCCTCGTGCTAGATGGATGCGGATGTGCACATATAAGGCACATCACCCCCTCTCCGTTGGTTGATGTGGGATCTTACACATGACTAGTGACTATTGTAGAAAGGTAAAAAAAGAAAGTGCGTAACTTCTCAAAAAAAGAAAAGAAAATGCTAGGCACTGCCTCCACCTAGGTATGCTCATCCCAAATTGTATATGTTTGGCACAGCCTACATTTTGAAAACATATAAAAGTACTACAACTGAACTGGCTACACTAGAGTGTATAGAGTACAAATGCTAATACATAATCAATCATTCAAACTTGTTCAACTCTTAGATCGAACATTCACTTGACTCCAAGTTTCCAACAATTCTACTGTTTTATTGAGCTAGAAAATAGCAAGCTATCAAAAGCTAGCCTACAATTTTATTGATATCAGAACGATAGCAGAGGAGGGCTGTCCTAATGGCCAGCTCTCTTATCAGTACTCAGTTGGTGACCCTAGGGTTCAGAGAAGCATATGCAAGCAGCTCCTTGTTGCTTTCAAATAAGGCCATGTTCTCTTGGCTCAGAGTCACCCAAGCTTCTATTCCATTGCCATCTCTTTTGTCCATCAAAACAGTTGCATTGTTAACTGCAAAAGCAACGTAGCTCACCCATGATGGCTTTCCCCACCCGAAATCGGCTTCATAAAATGGAAACCTACACCAACTTGAGCAGCTAAACTTGTCTATGTCATCATTTTTCATCAGGTTTATGTACCATATCACTTTTTTCCATGCTTCGTTAGAATCAAATACTACTCCGGCAGCAGAAAGTTCTTTTGTTTCTTCAAGTCCTCCCCTGATTTTTGCAACCAAGCCTTTCAAATCTATCACAGTAGTATTCTCTCCAGAGTGAGAATAGTTGGTTGTCGAAAGATTTATTAGATTCCCAACCAAGTTTTCTGGCAAGGGTGGCACTGCCATTTTACGCGTGTTCACAACGTGACAGAAGAGTGATGGCCTTATTAAACTAGTCCCCAACATGTTTGATGATGATCTGGATGATGCTTCAATTTTGCATTTCCAAATGAGTGCTGAAGCTGCTTCTACTCTTGTTGGTTTGGGCACAACTGAGCTGGTTACCTTAGATCGGAGAGCAGCAATCTTTGAGGCATCAAACACAAACCTCCTTGTTATGAACTTTTCCTTATTGACTTCCATGGATGGCAGTGGCTCTGAGTTAGAGAAATTTAGTGGAGAAAACAGAGATGCAGCACCAAATTTGGGAAGGCTTAACATATTTGACTGATCATGGGCAGCTGCAGTCCAACAATTGATGAATGTGCTTAGTGTTGTGGCATCACCAAACTTGTGAGAAATGCTAAACCCAATTGACATTCCACCACACTCAAACAAGTTGACTTGAACAAGAAGCAACGTGCCGGTGCCCGCTTCTCTGGACTCGGGTTCAACTGGTAGGAATCGTCTTAACATCTTGGCATCTGGGTGTTCGAAAATCTCTGATAAGGAACACTTGACCCGGGCTTCCACAAACTCAGCTCCATCATCGTTACATTCAATCATGGTGTCACCTTTGATTCTTCCTGCCAAAGGGTAGAAGTGAGTGAGAGTTTTAGCTAAGGATTGCATTAGATGCTGACATCTTTCATTGGTGGCCATGACATTATGGCTAGTAGCATCAGCAGCATTGGAATAGAAGAGAAGGATTGGGATGTAGGTTTGAGGGGCAATCTGATCCAAAATAGAGAGCTTATAATTTCTAAGGTGATGAGGAGTTGGGGAGGATGGTTTAACTGTTTGCCTCTGGATGATTTCAACCTTGATTTCTGTGGCCATTTTGCTCAACCTTGATTTCAAGTGATGCAAGCACAAACTGTGAATTGGAACAATGGGGGATGGTCTACTTTATAATGGATCGGGTTCTACATTGAATTGAATATAACTAGAACTACTTTGTAGGCAAAAGCCCCACTACTGGCTGCCTCTCAAAGATTTCAACCTTGATGCTCTGTGGCCATATCTTGATAGTAGATTCTGTTAAGTGTGGAATAATGTCATGAATATTAGACCGCGGCATGGCCTGCCTTAAACATTGAAGAACTACCTACTTTTGTGGAATTTTGTAGTTGATTATCCAATTGTACTGGGATACAATTAAGTCAACTGGACAGTTGAGTTAATTTCTGGAGGAATTAGGCAGCTGTGCGATATAGGTAGCAGTCCCCAGCAGTTGCTTGGCTATTATGGCTAATCACTACTGAAAATCCATATGCTCGCAGTTTTCTTTTAATCTCTTGAGAGGGCGGGATTCGAATATGATACCTTTTTTGACATTGTGAAAAGGAAACTCTTAGGCTATGTCACGTCTCAACTCACGGATTTACGTAGTTTTGGGCTAAGACGTGATTCACACCTTAATTATAGAATTTAATAAAAACTATAACTAAAATGTGAAGAAATATTTAAATAAATAAAATAGACATTTCACATAGAATATTAATCGTTTCAACTCTGTGTGATAATTAAATAAATACTTATATATATATATACAGTCCCCTTTTATTGAGGAATCCCTTAAATAATTCTAATGATCCAAACAATCTATTTTTTAGGTCTTCATTCATAGATCATCCTTACAAAAAATTACACAAATCGGAAACCGTTTCTACATCCAATTGTGTCTTACAAAATCAATGAACACGGTGCTTCAAGAAAATACTAAAATTTCAATAACTCAATTGAATGGTCAAATGATATCGGATTCAAGTGATTTTTTTAAGAGATGATCTTTAAATGTGTATCTACAAAATAGACGATTTGGATTAGTAGAATACAATCCAGAGTGAGCCCTATAAGGGGTGTGCCTCAAATAAGTTATTTGAGGGATCCCTCAATGGAAGCTCTCTGTATATATATATATATATATATATATATGCATATGCCATGCAAAATATAAGAACAACACTATATCAACATATTTAGAGAAAATGAACGTTCAAATGGAAGTTATCTCCAAGGAGATCATCAAACCCTCTTCTCCAACCCCAAACCCTCTTCGCCATTACAAGTTATCTTTTCTTGATCAACTCACTCCCTCCTCGTATACCTCTTTGGTGTTTTTCTATGAATTTAATGGCGAGACCCAACCCGCTATTAATGAAGTATCAAAGCACCTTAAGAAGTCCTTAGCCAAGGTCTTAACCCTTTTCTACCCGCTAGCCGGACGAGTGAAAATCGACGATCATTTTGTGGACTGCAATGATGAGGGAATTGCCTACCTCGAGGCTCAAGTAACCAACTGCCGGCTTTGTGATTTTCTCAACAATCCGCCCCCTGATGAACTCAATAAATTTATCCCATTTGCGCAAGATGAGAATATTGCAAATGAAATTGCCCTCGGTGTCCAGCTCAACATGTTTGAACGAGGCTTTGCCATTGGTCTATGCACTTCCCACAAGCTTGCTGATTTGCTATGCATGCTCATGTTCACCAAAACTTGGGCTGCCATTGCCGTGATGAAGTCGAAATACAGCATCCCCAATTTGTTTCCGCCACACTCTTCCCTCCCAAGGGGATCACCGGCTATAATTGGGGCGCTGGTATCGCGGCAAAGAAGGTAACAAAGAGGTTTGTGTTCGATGCCTCCACGATAGAGGATCTCAGAGCAAAATATACAGGCTTGCAAAACAATGAGAAACAACCGTCGCCTGTCGAGGCCTTATCGGCTTTCATGTGGAGGCGATTTGTGGGAGCTACCAAGGATGATCATGCTGATGAGAATAAGTTGCACAGCCTGATCCACTCTGTGGACTTGCGTCCACTGATTGATCCACCGTTGTCTCCATATTCTTTTGGAAATATTTATGGTAATTCCTTGACTGCTCCCTTCTTAAGTAGTGGGGATGATGATGATGGTGATCAAGAATCTTCTTATGGCATGGTAAGGCGGGTACGAGAAGCAATAAGCAAGATTGACAAGGACTTCGTGAAAAGACTACAACATGGTGATGATCAGCTGAGTTTGATTGGCCGGCTTGCTCCAAGTGCTAGCAAAGGGGAGGTGGTTACTTCTTACCACAGTAGTTTGTGCCAATTTCCTCTCTATGATAATGATTTTGGTTGGGGAATATCAGATTGGTAAAAAATAATACTTCATACTTCTTAATATATAACAAATAGGAAGGTTATATATACAGAGCCTAGGAAACTATTCTAGGAAAGTAATTATGTTCCTATAATCTTGCATAATCAAATAGTTGACTTAGACTAATTAGGAATGTACAGCTCATTGACACTCCCCCTCAAGTTGGAGCATATATGTCATCAATGCCCAACTTGCTAAGTGAGCTGTGAAATACCCTGCCTGTGACTGCTTTGGTAAGGACATCTGCAAGTTGATCTTCGGATTTAACAAATGATACCTTAATGATCTTTGCCTCGAGCTTCTCCTTGATGAAATGTCTGTCAACTTCAACATGCTTGGTTCTATCATGTTGCACTGGATTATGTGCAATGTCTATTGCAGCTTTGTTGTCACAATTCAGTTGCATGGCATGTTTGGGTTTGAACCCCAATTCCTCCAACAAATTCCTTATCCAGAGTAGCTCACATACTCCGTGTGCCATACCTCGATATTCTGCTTCAGCACTTGATCTTGACACTACTTTCCGTTTTTTACTTCGCCAAGATACTAGATTGCCTCCTACAAAGGTAAAGTATCCCGACGTAGATCGCCTGTCAGTAACAGAGCCCGCCCAGTCTGCATCAGTATGACCCTCAACATCTAGATGACCATGTCGTGCGAACATCAATCCTCTTCCAGGAGATGACTTCAAGTATCTCAAAATTCGGTTTACCGCATCCATGTGGGCTTCACTTGGTGCATGCATGAACTGACTCACCACACTTACAGCATATGCTATATCAGGTCTAGTGTGTCCTAGATAGATTAACTTACCCACAAGGCGTTGATATCTTTCTTTGTTGGTGGGTACTTGATCAGGATATTCACCAAGCTGATGATTCAACTCCATTGGCGTATCTGCTGGTTTACTGGCTAACATTCCAGTGTCAGTCAAAATGTCAAGGATATATTTCCGTTGTGATAGAAATATTCCTTGTTCTGAACGAGCCACTTCGATGCCTAGGAAATACTTCAGAGCACCAAGATCTTTCATTTCAAACTCACTTGCCAAGTGGTGCTGCAATGCTGCCTTTTCTATTGGGTCATTCCCGGTAACTACCATGTCATCAACATATACAATAAGGGCAGTGACTTTACCTTTCTTATGTTTCAGGAAAAGAGTATGATCTGAGTTACTTTGCTTGTATCCAAAATCCTTCATTGATTTGCTGAACTTTCCAAACCATGCTCTGGGTGACTGCTTCAAGCCATAAAGAGACTTTCTCAGTTTACACACCATGTTGCTAGTATTGGGCCCCATCTTGCATCCTGGAGGGGAATCCATATAGACTTCTTCTTCTAGGTCGCCGTGCAGGAAGGCATTTTTGACATCAAACTGGTGTAATGGCCAGTTTAGGTTTGCTGCCAGAGAAAGAAGTACCCGAATTGTGTTTATCTTGGCTACAGGGGCAAATGTCTCCCCATAGTCAATCCCATAAGTCTGAGTATAACCTTTCGCCACCAATCTTGCTTTGTATCGTTCAATGGTGCCATCTGCCTTGAACTTTACTGTATATATCCATCTACAACCCACTGTTCTCTTCCCTTTGGGAAGGATAGTCATCTTCCAAGTGGAATTCTTCTGGAGGGCCTCCATTTCATCATTCATCGCTTGAGTCCACTTGGGATCTTTCAGAGCTTCCTGCACATTACTTGGAATAGATACAGTGGATAATTGACATACAAATGATGCACATGACGGAGACAACCTATGTAGGGACACATGATTAGCAATAGGGTATTTAACTTTTGTTTTTGGGTCCGGGTCATACTGTTGTCTAGGAATCCCTCTAGTGGTACGAATAGGTAACTGATAACCTGTGTTTCCTGTATGACTCGACTCATGTAAAGTGCTTAAGTTGGAGTTTAAATGCTCAGTTACCTGCGGGGAATCTTCAGGACCTGATTGGATGATTGGTGATGGTACTGTAGTAGGAGGGAAATTATCTGAACCATCATATGGAGTTTCCAGTAACTCTTGATCTTGTTGTACTACTGTAGCTGGTTGCTCGGACACTGACTGCTCTAAAACAGTTTGTTGAATTTGGATGCTCTGAGTATCTTCTGCAAAGATAGAGCTCTCCCCCTGCAGAGGATGCTCAGAAACTCCCCCTGAGTAATAGAACTCACTCTCATGGAAAGTCACATCGGCGGTAACATGCATGGTCTGAGTAGGAGGATGGAAACACTTATAGCCCTTCTGAGTGTCAGCATAACCCACAAAGACACAACGCAGTGCACACGGATCAAGCTTGCCACGCTGATGTGGATACACCTGAACATAAGCAACACAACCAAAGAGACGTGGTTCGAGATTTGGTGTGGATGGCATGGTGAGGAGAGTGGTCAATGTCTGAAATGGAGTTTGATACTGAAGAGTGCTGGATGGTGTTCTATTAATGAGGTAAGCAGCAGAACAAAGAGCCTCCCCCCAAAAATGATGAGGCATACGGGCCTCAAATAAAGAGGCACGAACAACCTCCAAGAGATGACGATTCTTACGCTCTGCGACGCCATTCTGTTGTGGTGTATAGGCACATGTGGTTTGATGAACAATTCCATGTTGACTTAAAAAATTATGTAGGTCATGGTTGACGTACTCTCCTCCATTGTCAGACCGAAGCGTAGTGATTTTCTTGTCAAACTGAGTAGCAACATATTGATAAAATAACTTGAATTTGGCGGTGACATCACTTTTCTGCTTTAAGGGAAAAACCCAGGTCATCCGGGTGCAATCATCAATAAATGTCATAAACCACTTAAAACCGCTAATAGTGGGAACTCGTGATGGTCCCCAAACATCAGAATGGACAATCATGAAAGGCAAAGAACTTTTATTCAATCTTAATGGGTAAGAAATACGATGGCTTTTGGCCAAAATGCAAGTTTCACAATGAAAGTCTGATTCAGCAAACTGGGAAAACAAATCTGGAAATAAAAGTTTCAGATAACCAAAAGAAGCATGACCTAATCGTCTATGCCATAGCCAAATTTTCTTCATCCTGATAGACTCATCTCCTCTCACATGATGTGTCTGACTCAATCTTGTACTGCTGTCTTCTGTCAAGTCCAGATAATACAACTTTCCCCTCCTAGTACCACATCCAATCACGGTCCTAGTGAGAAGATCCTGAAATAGACAATACAATGGCCAAAAACACACGGTACAATTAAGGGAATCAATGATTTGAGGAACAGATAACAAGTCATAGTCGAGTGAAGGGACAACTAAGACATGATCAAGACTTAATGAAGATGTAAGAGATAAAGACCCTTCTCCCATAACTTGGGAGGTGGTTCCATTGGCACTGGTAATATGTGTTTGGCTTGATGGTTTGGTAGAGTACAACCCAGTAAAACTAGATGTCATGTGATCAGTGGCGCCAGTGTCAATAATCCATGATCTATTACAAGTAAGTGAAGATGTGCAAGAGGTACCTGAGGTGGCCAAGGCCTTGGAGCCATATGTACCTGATGGAGGTTCTGATGCAGTCTCCTCGGATGACTGAGCGAATGCAAATGAGGCTCTGGTAGAATCCTTTTTCCGCCCTTTGTGGACCCATCCTTCTGGATAACCAATGATCTCATAACAGCCCTTAATGGTGTGGTTATCTAAACCACATTTGGTACACTTCATTGGAGGCCGGTTACGAGTAGGGTCGACACTATAGTTGTTCGGCCGAGATTGTTTGGACCTCGCAGTAGCCAAGGCTGTGGCTTCGGAGGTTACACCAACTTCAGACATGGTTCCCTGTCGGTTACTCTCTCTTTTAATATGTGCATATGCGGCCTCCAGTTCGGGTTTTGGCTCCATCCGCAAAATCTCTCCTCGGATTTGATCGAAATTATTGTCCAAACCTGCAAGAAATATATAAACTCGGAGACGATCAACCTCTTTGCGTCTAGTCTCAATGTCTTTCGGATGCTCCATGGTGCTTGGACTTAATTGATCAAGCTCCTGAAAAATCTCAATGAGCTCACTGTAATATTTGGCAACTGATGCGCCAGCTTGCTTCATTATGAATGACCGTCTGTGAAGGTCATAAATCTTGGCTTCATCAGCACCATCTGAATAGGTTTGCTTGATTGCAGCCCAAACTTGCTTTGCTGTGTCATAACGAATAAATCGTTTAATCTGATTAGGTTGCATGGCGTCGAACAACCAACTCTTGACTTGGCAATCCGATGCACGCCATTTATTAAATGTGGGATCTGTGTCTGCAGGTTGGGCAATATCACCGGTCAAGTGGCCATGTTTTTCTCGCCCAACTATCTTCATCTCTATGATTTGATGCCATAGAGAATAATTATTCTCATCCAGTTTGATTCCTGCGGAGAAGTTGGAGGTGTCACTCTGCAAAGTGACGATTTGTGTGGTAGTTTTGGAGCCTCCCGACACCAAGGATTGATTGGTGTTTGCTGACCCATCATCGTTGGCCATGATATTGGCTGACACCCAATGAAAAAAGGATAAAAAAGAAATATCAAGTTGAGGAAAAGCAAGTGCACGGTGGACAAAGGCAATAAGACAAACTGTTTTGCAATAAGAAATATTGGGTTGAAAGGGAAAAAAAAAAGAACAATGGGAACGGTTTGAATGGGTCTGTAAGTGGAAAGTGATTTGCAATATTGCAAAACGTGATTTGACTAGAGGAAAGGTTTGAATGGGTTTGTAAGATGGAATATGGGTTGGTGCTGGGTCTGTATGACGGCTGTTGCTGCGGAAGCGATTAGGGTTAGGGCAAGAGACAGTCAAGATTGACTGCTCTGATACCATATCAGATTGGTAAAAAATAATACTTCATACTTCTTAATATATAACAAATAGGAAGGTTATATATACAGAGCCTAGGAAACTATTCTAGGAAAGTAATTATGTTCCTATAATCTTGCATAATCAAATAGTTGACTTAGACTAATTAGGAATGTACAGCTCATTGACAGGGAAGACCTATATGGGTGAGCTTACCACCACTGCCCGTGAAGGACATAATAGTTTTCCTCGACACCAAGGAGCCTGGTGGAGTAGAGGCATACGTTAGCCTTGCCAAGGAAGTCATCACTAAATTTGAAAGTGACACCTTCCTCCGACGAAGGGTGGTTACGGGTCGGGTCGGTTCTGCAAGTTCGTGCTTAATTCATCAACCAACCCGATTCAACCAGGTTGTAACATTTCACACCCGAAATCGAGCAAGTGTTATTAAGAAACCGACCTGAACCAAACTAATGAAGCTCGGGTCAGGTTCAATTTGTTCGGTTTGCTTCTGAAGCTTATGAAAAAATAGTTGGCATTAGAACCTGTAAGGCTTGCTATAAAATAAGAAAAGCCCTTAGAGCTAAAAGCCACTGTAATTTTTTGATTTTTCTTTGTGTATTGTTTTGCAATTTAAGTTGCTTCTTGACGCTTTTGCATCCTTGTAATTGTTTTATCAATAAATTTTTCTCACTGAACAAAAGAAAAGAAAAAGGTTTGATGCCAAATGAATAATGAAAGTGCGTTTTCTCAAAAAAAAAAAAAAAAAAAAAAAAGTGCGTAAAAGAAAGTGCGTAACTTCTCATGACTAGTGACTATTGTAGAAAGGTAAAAAAAGAAAGTGCGTAACTTCTCAAAAAAAGAAAAGAAAATGCTAGGCACTGCCTCCACCTAGGTATGCTCATCCCAAATTGTATATGTTTGGCACAGCCTACATTTTGAAAACATACCAACCATTCAAACTTGTTCAACTCTTAGATCGAACATTCATTTGACTCCAAGTTTCCAACAATTCTACTGTTTTATTGACCTAGAAAATAAGCAAGCTATCGAAAGCTTTGATATCACAACCATGGTAGAGGAGGACGGTACTAATGACCAGCTCTCTTATCAGTACTCAGTTGGTGACCCTAGGGTTCAGAGAAGCATATTCAAGCAGCTCCTTGTTGCTTTCAAATAAGGCCATATTCCCTTGGCTCAGAGTCACCCATGCTTCTATTCCATTGTCATCTCTTTTGTCCATCAAAACCGTATTACTAATCGTTTCAACTCTTTGTGATAATTAAATAGAATAATACTAGTCTTACCACATTTTTATGCCACAATTTCATACCACATGATGTGGCAGCTGATGTGTACACAGTACATACCACATCATGTAAAATACTAGTTTATGTTTTTCTAATTTTATTTATTAAAATACACTTCATTCATTTAATTGATGTGACATATGATATGAACATGCTACATCATGTGGTATAGAAATGTGGAATAAAAATGTGGTAAGTGTAGGATTACCCAATTAAATAAATACTTATCTACCAGCCTATTGTGTGTGTGTGTGTATATATATATACAATGGCGGACCTACAGAGGCGCAAGGAGTTGCAGTTGCACCTCCCCTCTCCGAAAAAAGCCATGGATGTGCTGGATTTGCCCCTTTGCTCTCTAGCGTTTTAAAAGGTGTTATCAAGGCGCATCTCGTTGAGTACAACACTAGTAAAAAAAACCCTTGCGCGACCAAATTTTGCGCGACGAAAAACTATTCGTCGCTCAAAGTCACTTGCGCGACGAAACTTGAAACTTCGTCACTCAAAGTCTTGCGTGACCAAATTTTGCGCGACGAAAAATAATTTGTTGCGCAAAGTCACTTTGCGCGACAAACTTTTGCGCGACGACAATACATCGTCGCTCAAAGTCTTGCACGACCAATTTTGCGCGACGAAAAATAATTCGTCGCTCAAAGTGACTTTGCGCGACGAAAAGTAAACTTGGTCGCGCAAAGTCCTTATAAAAATAAATAAAATTAAAAAATTATTTTTTAAAATCTTTGCATGACGTAATCCAAATATTTTGTCACCTAAACCAATTTATTTTTGTTTTTTATTTTGTATGCATAACACTTAAGAAATTAAACGGTATATATATTTATTACGTAGCTTTAAATTTATTATTTTAGATCGGATCGGATTTTTGTTAGAAAAATATATTATTATTGTTCGGATTGGGTTTTTGTTAGAAAATATATATTTTAAATTGACGATCGAATTAGTTCATTGTATTCATATAGGGTCAATGAGTGTAGCTTTAAAAAATCATCAAAATCGGAGTTAAAATAACCGTTAAATCGTGATTTTTCATTATAACCGTCGAAGAGTTTTGTCCCATTACTTGATCTCTGAATGTTTATTTTTTTCGATTTTTAGCGTATATGATCTCGAAGTATAAACAAACAAGTTTGACGGTTGGATCGTTGAAACTAGTTTTTTTGTATGCATATGCCATCAAAACAATATATTCACTAACAATTAAGAGTTTTGGGTGACTTGAGTCGGTTGTTATAGGGTTCATATTCAATATTGAATTCACATATCCATTTTTTTTTCATGGATTGTGTAGGATAGATAGCTAGAGAAATCGCTGAAGGGTAGAGAGAAAATGAAAGAGAACCAGATGGGGGGAGAGAACGAAAGGAAAAAAAAAAAGAAACAAAGAAAGGAATTACATTATTTTATTCCACTTTTTCGAACAAATTTTATTATTATTCCACTTAAGGAAAAAAAAAAGTGAGCTCTTATATGACACATCAGCACTTATTGCAAAAAGACTAAAATAGTCATGCCACATCATCAAAACTGACAGAATTATTAATAGAGATAACGGTGGGGGGTAAAATGGAATACAAAACCACGGTCAAAGAGGTTAAGTGGGTCATTTTAACTTTGAGAGGGGTAAATAAACCAATAAAAAGTGGTAGGCCAGATACTGATGCAGTACCCTAAGCACAAAGTGATGGGCATGTAGTTGTAGCAACAAAAAAAATAAAAAAATAAAAAAAAGAAAAGTAGGCCAATGTCCAAGTCTTTTTTTTTTTTTTGGGCCAAACGGGCTGGTCTAAGTCTCTAACTCAAAAATATGTTCATTTCATTAAGCAAGCAAGCACACAAATTCAGGTTTTATTGTTCCTTGATGCTTTAATTAAATTATTACACTAAAAAGTTGATTTGTTATTATTGTTTCTAACTTCATTATGTGTTGATGTGATTATTGAGATTTTTATTTGGAAATTAAAAATGATTCGTAGGAAACAATTATTTGGAAATCTTAAAAGACATAGAAAGAAAAGGAAGAAGAGATAGGTCAAAATCTTAAATTTTAGTGATGAATTTATCTATAAAGGGGTTCCAAAATCTTAAATTTTAGTGATGAATTTATCTATAAAAGGGTTCTCCAAGAAAAAAAAATATTTCTTCTTCCGCTTATTAGACAGAGGGTTTCTAGGGTAGGTTGGGGTTCATTGTAGAGTATTAGTGTGTGTGTGTTTTTAACAAAAAAAAAAATATTATTATTATTTTTACATTTAAAAAATAATAATTGGATAGGAAATGATGACTCATTTGTTCTACAAAATGCCTTAACAGTTTAGCCTAAATTTTTTTGACACTTATACACTGTGTCTTGAATCCGCCCCTGCAACCATTCAAACTTGTTGAACTCTTAGATCGAACATTCATTTGACTCCAAGTTTCCAACAATTCTACTGTTTTATTGAGCTAGAAAATAAGCAAGCTATCAAAAGCTAGCCTACAATTTTATTGATATCACAACGATGGCAGAGGAGGGCTGTCCTAATGGCCCGCTCTCTTATCAGTACTCAGTTGGTGACCCTAGGGTCCAGAGAAGTGATAGAATTCATAGTTTGTGAGTCTGTATTTTTGGATGTGTTTGGGAGAGAGTGAATGAGAGAAACGTTGCTCTATCAAAACAGAAGAAGAAATTGGAAGAGTGAAGGCTGCTACTCATTCATTACCAGCTGCCAAGAATATAACCGTTGAGGAGAGAGAAGAGAGATTCTTCTCTAACTGCCTCAATATAAGATTTAATCCTAGCCCTTGAAATTATCATCCTATAAGATGATTACACTTGTCTCAATCTAATACCTCTCTTAAAGAGCCACTTGGACTCTAATCCAATGGTCCTTATTACAAGCAGCATAGAAAAACGAAAAATTTAAAAAAAAAAACTAAACACAGAAACATTTAAATGAGATGGGATTAGGCGGCAAACTCAGCTCAAAGGGTTACACATCAACACTCCCTTCTAACCCTTTGACTGATTTAACTCCAAGCAGATCTCTGAGATGCACAAAACGATCCTTGGATAAAGCCTTGGTTAGGATATCTGCAATTTGATCTTCAGATTTGTAGTAGATTAGCTCAATCTCCTTTGCTTGGATAGCTTCTCGGATGAAATGAAATTTCCTGCTTATGTGCCTGGATTTCTGATGAAAGACAGGATTCTTTGCCATTGCTATGGCAGAGGTGTTGTCACACAGAATTGGTGTGCCTTCCACTTGCTCCTCTCCAAAATCCTCAAGTATAAACCTTAGCCATTTAGCTTGTGATGTTGCTTCAGCAGCACTCACATATACTGCTTCAGCTGTAGACAGAGCTACTGTATTCTGTTTGATTGAGGCCCATGAAAACATGCCAGATCCCAGAGTAAACACATATCCTGAGGTACTTCTTCTGTCATCCTCACTGCCTGCCCAGTCACTGTCACAATAGCCTATTAAGGTAGCTGCCTTGCCCTTTTTAAACTCAACTCCATAATCCAGTGTGCCTTGAACATATCTCAACACCCTTTTAGCTGTTCCTATGTGTTTCTTAGTGGGATTATGCATGAATCTGGCAAGCAAACTAGAGGCAAACATTATGTCTGGTCTAGTAGCTGTCAGATATAGCAGACTGCCTACAATCTGCCTATATTCACTCTCATC